>NC_143039.1:62563614-62706114 GCF_057628025.1 Oncorhynchus mykiss
AGTCCCCCAGATTTCAACAGCGGGTTCTAAAATGGTATTTACCCTACCTGCTGAACTCTATTCAGATGCTGACTTGGCAGCTGAGCTTGGCGTTTAGAAAGGCAGCATGTGTATGAAGGAGAAGTGGATGGGTGAGAGGAACATCTGTGAGCCAAAACCGACACATTTAAAAGTTACTGCTGACCTGCCATTTTACCTATTTGGTTCGCACCTACGTAAGCACACACAGGGATGCTCATGGGTAACGCTGGTTCTGTGCCTTTATGATGTGAACCGTCATCCATAAAAATGGGTATTTAACCGGTCTACCTTTGGCTTTGATGGGGAGATGTCTCTAGGTAGGTGACATCAGCGCATGAAATGCTAGCCAACACTGCCAATGGCACACAGACACTCATGCACACAAATGCAGATGCACACAAATGCAGACACACACACACACACACACGCACGCACGCACGCACGCACGCACGCACGCACGCACACACACACACACACACACACACACACACACACACACACACACACAGAGATGGTGAGATAAAGCGTCATGTATGACCCCTCAGTGGCCTTGTTGCATCATTCTGTCCAAGGGAATATTAATGTGTCTATGAATATCTCTGCATGATTTTCTCATTACAGACAGGTTTAGTGCCGCAGCCCTGTTGGCTTTGAAGCTGGAAGTCTGTCTGGAAATGTTTTTCATGTAGAACTTTCACATTGGCAAAGGGTTTCCAATACACATGTTTCCTGTTCACTAATGGGAAAGACGCTGAATCGGCTATATTTACATATTGTTTTGTGATAGCCAATCATATTCGTAGGGTACATTGGATTTCACAATGCTAAGCAGAGATGGAAGAATGTTCCCAATAAAAGCTGAATGGATATGTGTTTGCCCAGCCTTGTGCACACCAGTCTCCCTTCTCTTCTATTACATACCATTCAAAGTTTATTTTCTTTTCTTTTCATTATGCTGATTTTTTTAAATGATTCCTAAGCACAAAGCGTGACATGGGGGCAGACATTTCCCTCGTTAAGTAATGCTAAGAGACATGTTAAATGTTGTTATACTGTATGCAACGGGTTGCTTCAGGGCGGTGGATGGGTGGAATACGCAGCATGGTGTTTCTGCTATTATGACTAAATGTACTGGCTGGAAATAGTTGTGCCCTGACTGAAGGATGATAGAACTCATAGATGTATCCAAAACAAACTGGTCACGCACAATAACAACACAAACACTTAGATCTGAGGGCCTAAGAAGACTCTTTCATGGTGCAGAATTCCATGTGAAGTCTTTGCAAACATCGCCTGGCACGGTTATGAAGCTGAGACAATACAATACATGGTACTGTAGTATCAAAAACAGACTTAACATGCACTGTAATGGTGACTGTTGTCTAAAAACATTGGGAACAACAGACTTAGGGCTATAGGTCCCGGACAAAAGTAGTGCATTAGATAGGGAATAGTTTGGCATACAGGATACAGACAATGTATGGGAATAAACAGCTGTTTGTGAACCTCACTGGGTGTCTTTCTCTGAGTCTCCTTATAGATTGAAACAATTCAAAGCTTCACATTCAACTTGTGACTCTCTCCCTCAGACTAATAAAATATTTAGTTCCACTGCTTTCCTCCCCCTTCTTACAACACACAATCACAACACAACCCGGCCGCATGGTAAAACCATTTCTGTCGCCGACTGCACCGTTTCATTTTAATCAGAGTGTATGGGAGTGCTTTTTGTAGGGGTTTGGGGTTGCATGGTCTGCGGTAAATTTGGGCTCTTTTTGATATGAATTCTAAACACGCAGGACATTAATGAGTCGATAATTTCCACTGTTTACATGAAAAGACTGTTGGACTTGTTGCCACACGGCTGTGGCTGTTGGTCCACCCTGCCAAACCCCTTTTCCACTGTAGAGACAGGTCCTTTCCAATACCTAATTATTATGGCCTTCTTTGACTTTTTATTTTTATTTTTAGCTCTGACTGTAGAGACAGTGGTAGTAGGGTAAAATCACACCTTGGTCTTACTGTTAGGATTTGGACTTTGAGAGTCCCTGCAATGTCTCACATGGTAGGAGACATTGAATGCATAGCATGAGATAGCTTTATAAAGAACGTGGCAAAAGAGGGTTCTCAAGTAGCCAAGATACTAAGCAAATAGATAGTGGAGAAACCATGGATTTACACGTTTTCATTTTTGACAGTACTCATGGCAAACAAGAAAAGTATAGCGGGGTACTGTAAGTTAAGAGTGTGCTTCCTAACTCACCACTCTCCAGTATGTTTTCACTTTTGTCCTGAGAACCCACTCTGGAAATGTAGGTCCCGAGCCAGGAGCATTTTGAAAACAAACAACTCTGACTGAATCTTTGAAAACAAGGAAAAAACATGAGTTTTGGATGTGTGGGTGATATTGACTGGATGGAAAACTGTACGCTTTAACGCACATGCTTGTGGTGGTTTGTGATGGATCTAGTGTAACTTCTGTGAGGTCCTGGCTGTTCCTATTGAGGGAATTCCTAATAGAAACACATTGCTTGCGTCCCAAATGGCACCCCAGGGCTCTGGTCAAAAGTAGTGCACTATATAGGGAACAGGGTGCCATTTGGGACACATTGAAGGCTTTTTTTCTGTCATGGTCTTCTCAAGTTTCTCTTTGTCACAATTATGATGTGACAGTTACAAACAACAATTGATGATATCTCTATCAGGCAACATTCTTCACCAGAGTATGACGATTAACATGGTGCTCCACCCCACACAACATGTCATAGACTTCCCATTATGTCGGTGTGAAATCATGGAATAAATTAACTAATGCATACTATTGCATATATCATCCACATAATGAGCATAGTCTAATCACTGTGGCCTCCACAATTGTAGTGAGCAATACATTATCTGTGGAGTCCAATCTATCTCCTTTGGTTAGTGGTCTGGCTGGAACTTAATCAAATATACATTGTATTGATGATAATGATTCGATTCACTACATTGCAATGCTCCTACCATACAATAAGACTACATTCCAAATCTCCCTTAGAGATAGAACACTATGCCTTCTAACGTCTTACTGGAATGTAGTGGATCTCCCTTAGAGATAGAACACTATGCCTTCTAATGTCTTACTGGAATGTAGTGGATCTCCCTTAGAGATAGAACACTATGCCTTCTAATGTCTTACTGGAATGTAGTGGATCTCCCTTAGAGATAGAACACTATGCCTTCTAATGTCTTACTGGAATGTAGTGGATCTCCCTTAGAGATAGAACACTATGCCTTCTAACGTCTTACTGGAATGTAGTGGATCTCCCTTTGTTACGGTAGTTCTCGAATTTTCCACCGAGCTGAAATAGAACTGTGGATTGTGGGTGTGTCCCATATCTCGCCATATTCCCTATATAGTGCTCTACTTTTGACTTAGAGCCCTGTGGTCCTGGTCAAACTAAATGATCTACATCAGAATAGGGTGCCATTCAGGACGCAGGCTGCATCTCTGGCCATGGCTCGCTCTGTGTGTGACTTCCTATAAAGCATGAGGATAGGATTCATTGAGGTTTCAAATAGGAAACAGACTAGTGCAGTGTCTTCCAGGGGTGATTGCATCTGTGGGATTGTGGGGTCCATCCAAATGTGGTGTCTTTGTCTTTGCTTGACTCATTCCTCAACCTTAAGGGGGGAGGAGTCAATGTCGGAATGTGGCAACATTGTGGCAGTCTTGGCACTTAGTTGTTATGGGAACAATGCTCTATGAGGCTGGCATTTTCCATTCAATGGAAGGAGTTGGTATTTTGCAGGTCGTGTCATGCCAAAGCATTCCAATGTGACTAGCATTACTGAATTGAAACCATGGGGGCTTTAAACATGGATAGAAAATGTTGGTAAAACTGCTACAAGGCTGAACTTCACTATTTACTAGGCTATATGTACTTTTCTATTGGTATGCCAAACAACAGACCAGGGTATTGCATTATTAGTTCCAATAGTAGCCTAATCTATTTGAGTCTTTGACTCCACAGTACTGAACAGCACAGTGGTTTCACACATTTTCTTCACAATTCATTTCTCGACATGCTACTGTAGCAAGTCGTTAGCAATTCACACAATTGCAACATTTCTACCTACAATGTTTTGGGTTCACCCTGGCTTTTAGTGGGAGGTCCTCACCCTGGCTTTTAGTGGGAGGACCTCACCCGGGATTTTAGTGGGAGGACCTCACCCTGGCTTTTAGTGGGAGGACCTCACCCTGGCTTTTAGTGGGAGGACCTCCTGTTCATAATGAGGTCACTAGGGAAACTAGGCCTCTGGGAATGTATGTCCTCCACACTGGAAACAAGAAGTAGATAACTCCCTGTAAGTCTGTCCGTCTCTATGATGCTGATGGGTTCATATTGGTCCTGCGGCCCATCTTTCCTCTCTTTGACTCTGGTTTTGCATTTGTTTATATCAGAAACAGACCTGGAAGAGCCCACATCCAGTCTGGCCCCAATTGTAAAGACAGTCCAACACAGAGAGAATGGAAATGTGAAAATGGCTGCCACTGGCTAGCTAAACCCATTCGGGATGATGTGAATGGAATAGGTGGTAAACTGAATGGGTGTAAACAGATGGGATTATCATAATATATGACACTTTAACCAAGACTGTGATCTCCTCAAACATCTGGGAAATGACCTTTAAAAGGCGCATTGTCGGCAGTGCGGTGCACGTGATGCCTTTTGTCTGTGAGTTCGCCTGGAACCAATAACCCCAGTCAAACAAGGTCTGGGCTGTTAACAATGTGGACATAGGCGCAAGTGTTAACGACCTTTAAAAGTCAAGTACAACACGCTTATTGACAACATGCCTTTGATTGAATCCCGGCCATTGGGTTTCATAGAAGAAAATGGGTTTTGCTGCATCTATAGAGCAGACTAGGAGTTTTTCCTCAGCACGTGACTTAACAGCCCAGTATGACACTGGGCCTTAGTTATAGCCTGTGAAAAGGACTAAAGTTCAATATAAATACTTTTAAAAATGAGAAAATTTTATTTTACATTAACATTAATATAATGTTAATCTCTTGTTCTGTGTCCAGTTGTCTTGTTGTTGCTAACTACATTGCTAGTGAGTGACCAAACCCCTCAAGGAATGACTAAACAGTGTTTCTCCAAGTCAGACAGATGTACCTTCAGCATCACAGTGGATGAGAAGGAATTCCAAGTGGTGAGAAAGAAGGTGGGGTTTTGTTTGGGAGTATACAAATAGTTTAGATGAGAGAAGCAGAAGAGAAAATCCTTTCTCTACAGTTGGGCATTGAGTTTTTAAGAGAGCGTGAGGATGTTTGTGTTTAATAAATTAACCCCGTGTGCTGTTTGTTTACTGTTGTTACACGCTCCTGTGGATTCAGTAAGTCCATGCCCCTCCACCTCCAACCACACCTTGTCATTGTTCTCTCTCTCCACTCCAGAAAGCTTCTCGTTTTGGTCGGTTTTCATGGCACGAGGTTCATAATTTGAACCATATGTTTGGCTTCCTACACGTGTTCCACTGCTTACCACCCCTCAGTCATTCTATCGTCATTCCTATCTTCCTCTCACCCTATCTTCCTCTCACTCTGTCTTACTCTCACACTTTCTTCCTCTCACCCTGTCTTCCTCTCACACTTTCTTCCTCTCACCCTGTCTTCCTCTCACTCTTTCTTCCTCTCACCCTGTCTTCCTCTCACTCTTTCTTCCTCTCACCCTGTCTTCCTCTCACACTTTCTTCCTCTCACACTTTCTTCCTCTCACCCTGTCTTCCTCTCACACTTTCTTCCTCTCACCCTGTCTTCCTCTCACTCTTTCTTCCTCTCACTCTTTCTTCCTCTCACTCTTTCTTCCTGTCACACTTTCTTCCTCTCACTCTTTCTTCCTCTCACCCTGTCTTCCTCTCACTCTTTCTTCCTCTCACCTTATCTTCTTCTCACCCTGTCTTCCTCTCACACTTTCTTCCTCTCACCCTGTCTTCCTCTCACTCTTTCTTCCTCTCACTCTTTCTTCCTCTCACTCTTTCTTCCTGTCACACTTTCTTCCTCTCACTCTTTCTTCCTCTCACTTTTTTTCCTCCCACTCTGTCTTCCTCTCACTCTTTCTTCCTCTCACACTTTCTTCCTCTCACTCTTTCTTCCTCTCACCCTGTCGTCCTCTCACTCTTTCTTCCTCTCACCCTGTCTTCCTCTCACTCTTTCTTCCTCTCACCCTGTCGTCCTCTCACTCTTTCTTCCTCTCACGCCGTCTTCCTCTCACTCTTTCTTCCTCTCACTCTTTCTTCCTCCCACTTGTTTTCCTCTCAGCTGTCTTCCTCTCACTCTTTCTTCCTCTCACACTTTCTTCCTCTCACCCTGTCTTCTTCTCACTCTTTCTTCCTCTCACCCTGTCTTCCTCTCACTCTTTCTTCCTCTCACTCTTTCTTCCTCTCACCCTGTCGTCCTCTCACTCTTTCTTCCTCTCACCCTGTCTTCCTCTCACTCTTTCTTCCTCTCACTCTTTCTTCCTCTCACACTTTCTTCCTCTCACACTGTCTTCCTTTCACACGTATTTCCTCTCACCCTGTCTTCCTCACAGCTGTCTTCCTCTCACTCTTTCTTCCTCTCAGCTGTCTTCCTCTCAGCTGTCTTCCTCTCACTCTTTCTTCCTCTCACTCTTTATTCCTCTCACTCTTTCTTCCTCTCACCCTGTCTTCCTTTCACACGTATTTCCTCTCACCCTGTCTTCCTCTCAGCTGTCTTCCTCTCACTCTTTCTTCCTCTCAGCTGTCTTCCTCTCACCCTGTCTTCCTCTCACTCTTTCTTCCTCTCACTCTTTCTTCCTCTCACCCTCTCTTCCTCTCACTCTGTCTTCCTCTCACACGTTCTTCCTCTCACCCTGTCTTCCTCTCACTCTTTCTTCCTCTCACTCTGTCTTCCTCTCACTCTTTCTTCCTCTCACTCTTTCTTCCTCTCACTCCTTCTTCCTCTCACACTTTCTTCCTCTCACTCTTTCTTCCTCTCACCCTGTCTTCCTCTCACTCTTTCTTCCTCTCACCCTGTCTTCCTCTCACTCTTTCTTCCTCTCACCCTATCTTCCTCTCACTCTTTCTTCCTCTCACACTTTCTTCCTCTCACTCTTTCTTCCTCTCACCCTGTCGTCCTCTCACTCTTTCTTCCTCTCACTCTTTCTTCCTCCCACTTGTTTTCCTCTCAGCTGTCTTCCTCTCACACTTTCTTCCTCTCACCCTGTCTTCCTCTCACTCTTTCTTCCTCTCACTCTTTCTTCCTCTCACACTTTCTTCCTCTCACACTATCTTCCTTTCACACGTATTTCCTCTCACCCTGTGTTCCTCTCAGCTGTCTTCCTCTCACTCTTTCTTCCTCTCAGCTGTCTTCCTCTCAGCTGTCTTCCTCTCACTCTTTCTTCCTCTCACTCTTTCTTCCTCTCACACTATCTTCCTTTCACACGTATTTCCTCTCACCCTGTGTTCCTCTCAGCTGTCTTCCTCTCACTCTTTCTTCCTCTCAGCTGTCTTCCTCTCAGCTGTCTTCCTCTCACTCTTTCTTCCTCTCACTCTTTCTTCCTCTCACTCTTTCTTCCTCTCACCCTGTCTTCCTTTCACACATATTTCCTCTCACCCTGTCTTCCTCTCAGCTGTCTTCCTCTCACTCTTTCTTCCTCTCAGCTGTTTTCCTCTCAGCTGTCCTCCTCTCACTCTTTCTTCCTCTCACTCTTTCTTCCTCTCACCCTATCTTCCTTTCACTCTTTCTTCCTCTCAGCTGTCCTCCTCACACTCTTTCTTCCTCTCACTCTTTCTTCCGCTCAGCTGTCTTCCTCTCACTCTTTCTTCCTCTCAGCTGTCTTCCTCTCACTCTTTCTTCCTCTCACTCTTTCTTCCTCTCACACTATCTTCCTTACACTCTTTCTTCCTCTCACTCTTTCTTCCTCTCACTCTTTCTTCCTGTCACACTTTCTTCCTCTCACTCTTTCTTCCTCTCACTCTTTCTTCCTCTCACTATTTCTTCCTCTCACCCTGTCTTCCTTTCACACATATTTCCTCTCACCCTGTCTTCCTCTCAGCTGTCTTCCTCTCACTCTTTCTTCCTCTCAGATGTCTTCCTCTCAGCTGTCTTCCTCTCACCCTATCTTCCTTTCACTCTTTCTTCATCTCAGCTGTCCTCCTCACACTCTTTCTTCCTCTCACTCTTTCTTCCGCTCAGCTGTCTTCCTCTCACTCTTTCTTCCTCTCAGCTGTCTTCCTCTCACTCTTTCTTCCTCTCACATTATCTTCCTTACACTCTTTCTTCCTCTCACTCTTTCTTCCTCTCACTCTTTCTTCCTGTCACACTTTCTTCCTCTCACTCTTTCTTCCTCTCACCCTGTCTTCCTCTCACTCTTTCTTCCTCTCACCCTATCTTCTTCTCACCCTATCTTCCTCTCACTCTTTCTTCCTCTCACTCTTTCTTCCTCTCACTCTTTCTTCCTCTCACTTTTTTTCCTCTCACTCTGTCTTCCTCTCACTCTATCTTCCTCTCACCCTGTCTTCCTCTCACCCTGTCTTCCTCTCACTCTTTCTTCCTCTCACCCTGTCTTCCTCTCACTCTTTCTTCCTCTCACCCTATCTTCCTCTCACCCTATCTTCCTCTCACTCTTTCCTCCTCTCAGCTGTCTTCCTCTCACTCTTTCTTCCTCTCACTCTTTCTTCCTCTCACTTTTTTCCCTCTCAGCTGTCTTCCTCTCACTCTTTCTTCCTCTCACTCTTTCTTCCTCTCACACTTTCTTCCTCTCACACTATCTTCCTTTCACACGTATTTCCTCTCACCCTGTCTTCCTCTCAGCTGTCTTCCACTCACTCTTTCTTCCTCTCAGCTGTCTTCCTCTCAGCTGTCTTCCTCTCACTCTTTCTTCCTCTTTCTCTTTCTTCCTCTCACTCTTTCTTCCTCTCACCCTGTCTTCCTTTCACACGTATTTCCTCTCACCCTGTCTTCCTCTCAGCTGTCTTCCTCTCACTCTTTCTTCCTCTCATCTGTCTTCCTCTCACTCTTTCTTCCTCTCAGCTGTCTTCCTCTCACTCTTTCTTCCTCTCACACTTTCTTCCTCTCACCCTTTCTTCCTCTCACTCTTTCTTTCTCTCACTCTTTCTTCCTCTCACACTTTCTTCCTCTCACTCTTTCTTCCTCTCACCCTGTCTTCCTCTCACTCTTTCTTTCTCTCACTCTTTCTTCCTCTCACACTTTCTTCCTCTCACTCTTTCTTCCTCTCACCCTGTCGTCCTCTCACTCTTTCTTCCTCTCACCCTGTCTTCCTCTCACTCTTTCTTCCTCTCACTTGTTTTCCTCTCAACTGTCTTCCTCTCACTCTTTCTTCCTCTCACACTTTCTTCTTCTCACCCTGTCTTCTTCTCACTCTTTCTTCCTCTCACCCTATCTTCCTCTCACCCTGTCTTCCTCTCACTCTTTCTTCCTCTCACCCTATCTTCCTCTCACTCTTTCCTCCTCTCAGCTGTCTTCCTCTCACTCTTTCTTCCTCTCACTCTTTCTTCCTCTCACTTTTTTCCCTCTCAGCTGTCTTCCTCTCACTCTTTCTTCCTCTCACACTTTCTTCCTCTCACACTATCTTCCTTTCACACGTATTTCCTCTCACCCTGTCTTCCTCTCAGCTGTCTTCCACTCACTCTTTCTTCCTCTCAGCTGTCTTCCTCTCAGCTGTCTTCCTCTCACTCTTTCTTCCTCTCACTCTTTCTTCCTCTCACTCTTTCTTCCTCTCACCCTGTCTTCCTTTCACACGTATTTCCTCTCACCCTGTCTTCCTCTCAGCTGTCTTCCTCTCACTCTTTCTTCCTCTCAGCTGTCTTCCTCTCACTCTTTCTTCCTCTCACACTTTCTTCCTCTCACCCTTTCTTCAACTCACTGTTTCTTTCTCTCACTCTTTCTTCCTCTCACACTTTCTTCCTCTCACTCTTTCTTCCTCTCACCCTGTCGTCCTCTCACTCTTTCTTCCTCTCACCCTGTCTTCCTCTCACTCTTTCTTCCTCTCACTCTTTCTTCCTCTCACCCCATCTTGCTCTCACTCTTTCTTCCTCTCACTCTTTCTTCCTCTCACCCTGTCTTCCTCTCACCCTGTGTTCCTCTCCCCCTGTCTTACCCTCCCCCTGTCTTCTTATCACGCTGTCTTCCTCTCACCCTGTCTTCCTCTCACCCTGTCTTCTTCTCACCCTGTCGTCCTCTCACCCTGTCGTCCTCTCACCCTGTCTTCTTCTCAGCTGTCTTCCTCTCCCCTGTCTTCCTCTCACTCTTTCTTCCTCTCACCCTGTCTTCTTCTCACCCTGTCTTCCTCTCACTCTTTCTTCCTCTCACCCTGTCTTCCTCTCACCCTTTCTTCCTCTCACCCTGTCTTCCTCTCACCCTGTCTTCCTCTCACCCTGTCTTCTTCTCACCCTGTCTTCCTCTCACCCTGTCTTCTTCTCACCCTGTCTTCCTCTCACCCTGTCTTCCTCTCAGCTGTCTTCCTCTCACCCTGTCTTCTTCTCACCCTGTCTTCCTCTCAGCTGTCTTCCTCTCACCCTGTCTTTCTCTCAACCTGTCTTCTTCACACCCTATCTCCCTTTGTAGGTTTAAACTTTACTCCCTAAACCTTTACTAGTTGTAGATAACTGTGTGTGTGAGTGTGTGTGTCAGTGTGTGTGAGTGTGTGTGTTTTGTCCATCTGCCCTGCTCAGCACATCTGGGCTGCAGCTGAAAACTCTCCTCCAGGCGACGTCTGCTGTTTAGGTTTCAACATGGTGAGTATGTGGGTCCGCATACAGTATCTATGCATTTGTGTATCTAGTATCTACACTGTATGTGTGTGTGTGCGTGACTCTGTGTGTGTGTGTGTGTGTGTGTCTGTGTCTGTGTGTGTGTCTGTTTTTGTGTGTGCGCGCACCACTGTGTATGTGTGTGTGTGTCTGTGTGTGTGTGTGTGTGTGTGTGTGTGTGTGCGCGCACCACTATGTATGTGTGTGTGTGTCTGTGTGTGTGTGTGTTTGTGTACATATGTCCTTGCCCTGTAGACAATGCCACCCTTCCCCCTTCATAAACCCAGCGTACTCCCCTGGACTCTCCAGAGCTAATATTTTATCAGGTAACCAAACACAGGCAAGAACACTGAACTCAACAATGCCGACAATGTCTCTTTATTTTTCTCCCAGTTGTTCAGTAGAAGTGCCTGCAGACACAGAGGAGCATTTGTTGAGAGACGCCGGTCTCCCACTGCGGCCATTGGACTGCTATGTGAGCTGGATCTATTGGCAGACACTGTGGTATAAGGGTGTTTGAGCCATGGGACTGTCACTGTAGATGGATGGTCAGAAGAACATGGCTGTGCCTTTTATCGTCTCGGTACTGGTACCCCGTGTATATAGCGAGGTTATCGTTACACATTGTGTATTTATTCCTCATGTTATTATTTGTCTATTATTTACATTTTTATCTCTGCATTGTTGGGAAGGGCCCGTAAGTAAGCATTTCACTGTCAGCCTACACCTGTTGTTTATGAAGCATGTGACAAATACAATGTGATTTGATTTATCAATTTCATTTATCTTTGCTTTACTTGCGTAGTACTTTATACAAGGTTATTGAGATTTTGAGTAAATCCAACAGCCAAAATCTGCCTTGTTACATCATGATTACAGTGCCTTCAGAAAGTATTCACACCCCTTGACTTTTTCCACATTTTGTTGTGTTAGAAAGTGGGATTAAAATGGATTCAATTGTCATTTTTTTGTCAACAATCTACACAAAATACCCTGCAATGTTAAAGTGGAAGAAGAAATCAAACATTTGTAAAGAATTCATGAAAAATAAAACACACATTTATCTTACTTAGAGTATTCAACCCCCTGAGACAATACATGTTAGAATCACCTTTGACAGTGATTACAGCTGTCAGTTTTTATGGGTAAGTCTCTAACAGCTTTCCACACCTGAATTGTGCAACATTTGCCCATTACTCTTTCCAAAATTCTTCAAGCACTGTAAAATTGGTTGTTGTGAAATTCTCCCCAGTCCTTAATGATTACAAGCATACCCATAACATGATGCAGCCACCACTATGCTTGAGTGGCACTCAGTAATGTATTGTATTGGATTTGCCCCAAACATAACACTTTGTATTCAGGACAAAAATGTTAATTGCCACATTTTTTAAAGTATTACTTTAGTACCTTGTTGCAAACAGGATGCATGTTTTGGAATATTTATATTCTGTACAGGCTGCCTTCTTTTCACTCTGTCAGTAAGGTTAGTATTGTGGAGTAACTACAATGTTTTTGATCCACACACAGTTTTCTCCTATCAAAGCCAACTCTGTAACTGTCACCATTGGCCTCATGGTTTCCTTCCTCTCCGGCAACTGAGTTGGAAGGAAGCATGTATCTTTATAGTGACTAGATGTATTGATACGCCATCTAAAGTGTCATTAATAACTTCACCATGCTCAAAGGGATATTCAGTGTCAGCTTCATCTACCAATAGGTGCTCATCTTTGCGAGGCATTGGAACACCTCCCTGGTCGTTGTGGTTGTATCTGTGTTTGAAATATACTGCTTGACTGAGGGACCTTACAGATCATTTTATGTCGGAGGTACAGAGATGAGGTAGTAATTAAAAAAATAACCGCCTAGAGTCGACTGACCCACCGACGCACCAACCTAAGTTACACAGCAAAGAAATCCCAATCAAAGTCCGTCAATTTAAGCTAGAGATGTTTTTCTGCATTTTTTGTATCGCCAGTGTCGCACTTCCGCATCTGCGGTGAAAGGTGTCAGAGCTAGAGCGATGTTTGTCAGACCATGAGACATCCTGAAAATTGGTCTTCTTACATAAACGTTTTTTTTAAAAAATCTCCATCTAGGAGATATAAAGAAACTCAGGAAATATATGTTTTTGTTTTTACACATATTTAAAAATGTTTTGGGTGTAGCCACAAAACTATCTTCTTACTTCATATCATTTTCTTAAATCAGTACCGATTACCTTCAGACTCAAACCGTTTGGACGCTACAGAAGTTTACGTGAGAAAACCGTGTTTCTTAATATTTACATTTTGACTGTGCGTTTTGCAATTTATGAATGTGTTATTCAATGTGTTTATATGGGCTTTAGTAGTAAAGGCCAAAATCAATATTTTATCCCCAAAAAAATGTAACATTTTTTTTTGATACCTAAAGGGTTCCTAAAATTCTACATCAAATAGCTAAATGACCATTAAAACAATTCCATATGTTGTCTTAGCAGTGTCTTAGACTAAATAATTAAACTCTATTATTTCACATAGAGTGAGTCCATGTCATTTATTATGGGACTTGTTAAGAAAATCTTTATCCCTGAACTTATTTAGGCTTGTGATACTTATTGCCTCAAGATATTCGTTTTTATTTGATTTGTAAAAAATTCTGAAAAACATAATACCACTTTGACATTATGGGGTATTGTGTGTAGGCCAGTGACAAAACAAAATCTAAACGTAATTAATGTTCAATTCAGGCTGTAACACAACAAAATATGGAACAAGTCAAGGGGTGTGAATTCTTTCTGAAGGCACTGTACATAACCTCGTTGTAGCTGTTTGAGCCCTATTCCTCTAGGGAGAGAAGAAAATGCTTTGTACATGGTAGAGTGTTTATGGGCGAGTATAAATCGGGCACGTTTTCATGTTCTACATGACATGCAATCCAAAATGTAATCTAAGACGTTTTTCCTCAATCCACCATTTTGCACACCCGTGGTAAAGCAAACTGTGAAGGAATGGACGTTGTGAAATGTAGAAGGCGAAACATCCACACACACGCACACACACGCACGCACGCACGCACACACACACACACACACACACACACACACACACACACACACACACACACACACACACACACACACACACACACACACACACACACAGAAGCACTCACACTCACATATACACACAGAAACGAGGAACAAAGATGGGAAAAATATATGAAGTTATCCCCCAAGTCCTCTCCACTGTGTCAAATGATTAATGGGGCTGAAATGCACTGCTGTGGTATAACAGAGATTGTTGGGTTTCTAGCTATATACACTTCAATTGAGATGAATGGTAAACACTGCATAATGAGGTTAAAGAGTGTGATTTGTGTTTAGATGTGAACAATAATTTGACAGGAAACTAAGGAATTGTTCCATAATTATTAGCACCATTGATAAAGATGAGGAAAAACAAAAAACAGTATAAATAAATAACACCAACACTGAGAAATATTGTAGGAAAAAAAAAAAATTGGGAAATTATATTATTTTATACTAATAAAATTGCTTAGAGCAAAATATAAAAGTAATAATAGTATTTAAAATAAAATTATTGGTACCCCTGTTTTCAATACTCTAGCACCCTTCCCTTGCGAGGATGACTGCACTAACCCGTTTTCTCAAATGCTTTATGAGTTGGAGAACACATTGGGAGTGATCTTAGACCATTCCTCCATACAGAATCTTTCCAGATCTTTGATATCCTTCCTCTGTGTTTATGGACCGCCCTCTTCAATATAAACCACAGGTTTTCAATGGGGTTCAAGTCCGGAGACTGAGATGGCCATTGCAAAATGTAGATTTTGTGGTCAAATAACTACAAGCTCTCAGTCTCACGTCAGAATTAAACGTTCATCCATGTTTCTCAAATGTAAAATGTTGTATTTGTCAAAATTCAAAATGTTTAAGGTTAAATTGAACTATCATTTTTTTAGGTTAGAATTAAGATTAGGCATTAACTCTGAGTGGTTAAGATTAGGCATCAACTCTGAGTGGTTAAGATTAGGCATTAACTCTGAGTGGTTAAAATGAGGCATTAACTCTGAGTGGTTAAGATTAGGCATCAACTCTGAGTGGTTAAGATTAGGCATTAACTCTGAGTGGTTAAGATTAGGCATTAACTCTGAGTGGTTAAGATTAGGCATTAACTCTGAGTGGTTAAGAATAGGCATTAACTCTGAGTGGTTAAGATTAGGCATTAACTCTGAGTGGTTAAGATTAGGCATTAACTCTGAGTGGTTAAAATGAGGCATTAACTCTGAGTGGTTAAGATTAGGCATTAACTCTGAGTGGTTAAGATTAGGCATTAACTCTGAGTGGTTAAGATTAGGCATTAACTCTGAGTGGTTAAGATTAGGCATTAACTCTGAGTGGTTAAGGTAAGAGTTAAGGTTTGGGATAGGCTTAAAACTAAAATATAAAAAACAACTTTCTATCACTGAATTCGAATGTGCAACCTTTGGAATCAGAGGCAGTTGCTTAGGTCCATCTGTCATCCCCATCTACAATGCCCTAGCAAAACCCAAACTGAAGGTAACATTGCTCACTGTTGCCCCAGTCGTCATCTCCTGACATCCTCAGACATGGATGGACATCGAATACTGACTTGTATTACTCCTCAGACATGGATGGACATCGAATACTGACTTGTATTACTCCTCAGACATGGATGGACATCGAATACTGTCTTGTATTACTACTCAGACATGAGGACGAATACTGACTTATATTACCAGTGACCTGTCCGCAATTAACCATTTCTTTGTGGATTTTGATTAGTGCTTGTGGTTATTGTCTTGCTAGAAGATCCACCTGCGGCCAAATTTCAACCTCCTGGCAGAGGCAACCAGGTTTTTGGCTAAAATGTCTTGGTATTTGGTAAAGGTTGACATTAACAATGGCTCCAGGATGAGTGGAAGCAAAATAACCCCATAACATCAATGATCCACCACCATATTTTGCCATAGGTAGGGGCTCCCGAGTTGCGCAGTGGTCTAAGGCACTGCATCTCAGTGCTAGATGTGCCACTACAGACCTTGGTTTGATTCCAGGCTGCATCTCAACCGGCCGTGATTGGGAGTCCCATAGGGTGGCGCACAATTGGCCCAGTGTCATCCAGGTTAGGTTTGCCTGGGGTAGGCCGTCATTGTATGTAAGAATTTGTTCTTAACTGACTTGTCTAGTTAAATAAAGATAAATAAATTAGGTACTTTTCTGCATATGCCTCTGTTTTTCAGCAGCAAACACATCACTGGTGCGCGTGGCAAAAGTGTTCTATTTTCATGTAATCTCACCATAGCACCGGTTCCAATCCAAGTGCCAATGCCGTCTATCAAACTCCAGGCAGTGGTATGTTCAGATCAATTGAAAATAGAGATATTTGGCCACGTACACCAGTGGTAGGTCTGCAGTAAGTTCTTTGTTGTTGTAATATCCCAAACGGACATGGCAGTTTCACCATTACGGATTCCAGCTTCATGATTTGCCTTCCATCATGTGACATGGATATCTGAGGAATCACATTCCAACCATTGGAAGTTTGAATATCAATTGACCCCTAAGTTATTTTGATATACAGTAGGTCTTATTGTTTTTTTTATAGCCTGTAGTATGGGTCTTGACCACTGTTAGGAGGTCAAGTAGTTGGACATAGACCTGACGGTGCTTTAGTTTATTACTACAATAACACACACACACGCATGTACGCACGCACGCACACACACACAGAAAGACAGATATACACACACGACCCTACCAGTCACTCAACCACCTATCAGGCTGCTATATAAATCAGGTTAAACTTTCTCATGTGCTGGCTACACATTAAGAGACACAAACACAGCCCCGTTGAAACATTGGAACGGAAAACTACAAAAAACAAGAACATTTTATGAGAAAAAAGGGATGATTGAAAAAATAGCAGAAAGAACATTCTTAGGGGCCAGATATATCAACAACTTTTCTGACCATACTGCCATAGTTGACCGTAGCTGACCGCAACCTGTTTGTATTTACGGGGAATCAGAACCGCTTTATGAGTGAGACGTGAACAAAGAGCGAGGGTTAACATGGGAGCAGACGTTACGATCAGAGGTCGTGCGACGGAGGCCTCAGACAACTCTATCATCACGGAGCTCTGTTTTGATTATTTGTGTGTGTGTTTGTGTTGAGTGGCCAGACAGTCTGTGGATCCATTTAACGTGCTGACAGTTGTGCTTGTTGTTTTTTTTTTTATTTCATCATCAGATAGTCGACTCACTGGGGGTTTTCCAGACATTTTTTCTTTTGCAGAATGTAGAAAATAATTTGGATGATTTTGGTTGGTTTTTACTGCACCAACCTTACCAATGAGGAAAGGGAATCGTTATTTTTAACGCATCTTTGTTATCTTAAGCGAAACACATTGTGATTAGTAGAGTGCTTGGTAGTGATTTCTTTATATAGCGTAAAAAAGACATGCAACCAGAGAGTCATTTTACTGTACTTAGTGTAAACCATCATCCCTATGTCAACATTGACGATGCACCGCTAATTTCTATCAGACATATACAACCAACTTCAGAGAGGTTCATTTGGTCATGAACTCTCCTCACTCTATCATGCTACCAAATGATGTCTCTCAACTCTTTTGACTTTGCTGCTGCATGGGTGTGAGTGTGTATGTGTGTGAGAAAGTGCATGTGCGCAGTGCGTGGGTGGTATGTGTGCGCTGATGTGTGTGGGGTTCTGGGTGACCACCTCTCATTCGCACCAGTAGAAGGATTTCCTCAGATTGTCTCCTCGCCCACCGGGGGAAACAGGAAAGAGGAAGTGCTTGTTGCCATGGTGCAGTGGGAACGGTCCTGTCTGACAATGTGCAAGGCGCAATGTTGCTGTCTGGACCTTCTGCCTACTGCTCTCAAATCAATGTGTGTGTGTGCGTGTGCGTGTGTGTGAGTGTTTATACAACGGGTGGGTCTAATCCTGGACGCCGATTGGTTCAAACCGCATTCCAGCTGGTGTCTGTTCCACCAGTTACCACCGGCTAAAGATACGATGTAGAAATGCCTATTTACTCTGTTCCATCTCATTGCGCAATCCACTGTCTCATCAACCCAGCCAGACAATTGAATAAACTTTCATTTACATTTTTAAAATGTTTTATTATCAACCCCCATTTTACAAATACATTTTACATATTTATTTTACATACATGGTACTTCTATATAAAGCAGTCACATGACTATAATACATTACCAAACATAAACTCTTTAATCCCAACCCTCAGCCCATTCCACCTATCACCATAGACCTCAGCTCTTTAATCCCACCCCTCAGCCCATCCCACCTATCACCATAGACCTCAGCTCTTTAATCCCAACCCTCAGCTACTCTCAGCCCATCCCACCTATCACCATAGACCTCAGCTCTTTAATCCCAACCCTCAGCTACTCTCAGTCCATCCCACCTATCACCATAGACCTCAGCTCTTTAATCCCAAACCTCAGCCACTCAGCCCATCCCACCTATCATCATAGACCTCAGCTCTTTAATCCCAACCACTCAGCCCATCCCACCTATCACCATAGATAGACCTCAGCTCTTTAATCCCAACCACTCAGCCCATCCCACCTATCACCATAGACCTCAGCTCTTTAATCCCAACCCTCAGCTACTCTCAGCCCATCCCACCTATCACCATAGACCTCAGCTCTTTAATCCCAACCCTCAACTACTCTCAGCCCATCCCACCTATCACCATAGACCTCAGCTCTTTAATCCCACCCCTCAGCTACTCAGCCCATCCCACCTATCACCATAGACCTCGGCTCTTTAATCCCACCCCTCAGCCCATCCCACCTATTACCATAGACATCGGCTCTTTAATCCCACCCCTCAGCCCATCCCACCTATCACCATAGACCTCAGCTCTTTAATCCCAACCCTCAGCCACTCAGCCCATTCCACCTATCACCATAGACCTCAGCTCTTTAATCCCACCACTCAGCTCATCCCACCTATCACCATAGACCTCAGCTCTTTAATCCCAACCCTCAGCCACTCAGCCCATCCCACCTATCACCATAGACCACCCTCATTTGGTTTCCATGTGTCATATGTTTTTCAATTGTGCTGTGATGTTTTACATACTTTTTTTTTACCTTTCTAATCGTATATTATCCATAGATTGTGAACTAAAGGTGAAAACCTTTCCTACGAGTATTCTTATATTATTTATTGACTATGGCTTTCCAAATCGCCCAAGTTAATTTTAAGTGCATATTGTGATTTTTTAACTATTCTTGAACCTGTGACCAGAAACAAGCTGCATAGATCATTTATTCTGGTATTGACCCTTTTTTGTACCCATTCATAAACCATATGCCATGGTATTGGTACATCGAAAAGCTCCTCCCATTTATTTTGTAACCTGTATGGCGCAGCTGTCAACATTTACGTCCTCAGATGAAACTGGTATATTTTTTTCTATTTATGTTAGTTCCTTTTAGACAGTTTGTATCTTTAATATATGGCAGGAAAACAAGTTCCCTACCTTCTCCCTTTTCCACTTGCCTCGTCCATTTTTGTGGTAGTGCTGCAGTCAGTTGGTTGTACATTTGGATTGAGCAGATATTACCACAGATTTTTGATAACTGTTTCTATTCATAATATCATTAATAAATATAATAAAACATTTTTTAAATCCATAAAGATAGTTTTTTTATTCATCAATATATTTGAGTTTAACCATAACATTTGTTGTATTATTTGTTATATCTTTTCTGGAGGATAAAACTTAATTAATTTAATTTAATAAACTTGAGCTCCACTGTAAAAATAATCTAGACATTTTCTCACATTTGTTTTAGACTAGCAATTGGTTTTCAGTAGCAGAGATTTGTAATTACCTTGCTGTCTGTCCCTCTGACATTTGCAACATTGTTTGAATATTGAAATTCGATCTCCAGCTGTCCCATAGTAATGAATGTGTAGGGGTTGGGAGTCGGGACGAGACAGATGGGCAGGTAACTTTTCTCAGCCAGTCCAAATCATGAATCAGCATAATTTTTGTGGATATTTACAAAGAAATGTCAATAGAAAACAGGCCAAATGAAACAAAGTGCTGCTAGTTTGCTGTCTTTACAGCTTCAGTTGGAAGTGATTGTGTTAGCTGTGTTGTTGGCTAGCTCCTCCGAACAACAGTGTCCTGACGAGAGAGCACATTTTCTATTTAAGGGTAAATCGCGCATCGTTAGCTCATTCTTATGAATGTATCCAAATAAACAAACACAAATGTAGCTATTTTGCTGTTTCTGTCTGTACTGTTTGACGTGACTGTTAGACGTAGTTGGCTAGCTAGCAAGCAAAGGATAAGAATGTTGCCAGCCAGTATGGCAATAGCACCATAGACTGGGTCGCGTCTATAGATTCAGGCAAAAATAATTAACGACTGGGTAGCGTCTCTGCAACCAACCGATAGAACGACCACCAGGCTTAGGTAGCAACCCTAGATATGTGTCAGGACTATATTTCGTGGAAGGATTAAATAGTATGAATACATTCATCAAAATAAAGTTTTAAATTAAAATGTGTCAATCATATTAAAAACGAACTTCCCCAGTCACTATTTTTGGCTCTAATCACCCAACCTAAAAAGAAAGATAAGGATCCACTGTCATGCGGATCCTTCCATCCAGAATCACTTTAGAATGTGGATTACAAAATCATTGCAAAGGTAAAGGATTTTCTCCTAGAAGCAGTAATACAAAAGTTGATTCACTCAGTACAAACAGGGTTTATACTGAATAGGGTGTCTTCAGACAATCTCCACTGTTATTTCAATATATAATCTAATTTTGCTATTTTGCTATGTGCCTCATGATTCCCGCATACTTTGTTGACTACAAACTTTTTTTACCCAACCGTGGGACAGACTATGTTTGTTCCCACACTCGGGATTCTGACTCTCTATTGTTTACACAGACTTTTGGCCTCCCATCCTATTCTAACCACCTCTCGCCGGCTTCATATTCATGTTAGCTGATGAAATTGCTGTACAATATGATCTCGTTGCCATCTGATGCACATTCAGATATCATAAATCAGCACGGCAGAGCTCTCCCTGTACTATGCCGTGCCTTGATTGTATTAATGTTGATGATATCTGGAAACATGCATGATCGCCTTCAGTGCTCGGTTGTCTCCACCAAGTCTGTCCCCAAACAATTTGATTTTAAGCACAAAACTTTCAAACAGCTCTTTGTTGACTGTTGCTGGGTGCTATCGTCCTCTATCAGCACCTGCATGTACCCTACCTACCCTAAACTCTCTCCTGGCCCCTTACACTAAGTCTGAATTTGTCCTGCTAGGTGACCTAAACTGGGACATGCTTAACCCACCTGACCAAATCCTAAAGCAATAGGACTCCCAAATCTTTCTCAGATTATTACCAATCCCACAAGGTTTGACTCCAAACACACAGAAAAGGCTACTCTTCTCGATGTTATCCTCACAAATAATCCTGATAGGTATCAGTCTGGTGTGTTATGTAATGACCTTAGTGATCACTGTTTTACAGCCTGTGTTCGTAATGTCTGCTCAGTGAAACGACCTGTCCTGATTTGTCATAGACGCTTGCTAAAAAACTTTAATGAGCAAGCCTTCCATCCTGAACTGGCCTCTGTAAAATTGTATAGAATCAGCTTGATCCCCTCTGTCAAAGACGCTTGGACCTTTTTTTTAAATATTTTGTTAACAAATAAGCACCCATAAAGAAAATGAAGATGAAAAACAGGTTCAGCCCCTGGTTCGACCGTGATCTTGCAGAGTTACGCCACCTCATGAATTGCATTTGGCGAAAGGCTCGGCACACGCGTACCCAAGCTGACTGGCTCTCGTTCAGGCAAATTTGAAATAAGTGCACTCAGGCTATCCGTAAGGCCGAAGATAATAACTTTAAGGAGCAGTTCTCTCTCTGTGGGTCTAACCCCAAGAAGTTCTGGAAAATGTTTAAAGGCATGGAGAATAAACCCTCCTCCTCACAGCTGCCCATGTCCCTTAATGTTGATGATATGGTTGTTACTGAAAAGAAGCACATGGCTGAGCTCTTTATTCACCGCTTCATTTAGTCAGGATTCCTATTTGACTCAGCCATGCTTCCTTGCCCATCCAACATTTCCTCAACTCCCACCCCTTCTAATGTGACTATTCCTGATGCTTCTCCCTCTTTTTCCCCTGCCCCGCTACAAAGTTTCTCCCTGCAGGCAGTCACTGAGTCTGAGGTGCTAAAGGAGCTCCTGAAACTTGACCCCCAAAAACTATCAGATGGTTTTGACCCTTTCTTCTATAAGGTTGCTGCCCCTATCGTTGCCAAGCCTATCTCCATCCTTTTTAAAACCTGTCTCTCCTTTCTGGGGAGGTTCCCACTGCTTGGAAGGCAGCCACAGTTCGTCCTTTATTTAATGGGGGAGATGAAGCTGATCCTAACTGTTATAGACCTATTTCTATTTTGCCCTGTTTATCAAAAGTGTTGGAAAAACTTGCCATTAATCAACTGACTGGCTTTCTTGATGTCTATAGTATTCTCTCGGGTATGCAATCTGGTTTCCGCTAAGGTTATGGATGTGTCACTGCAACCTTAAGGTCCTCAATGATGTCACCATTACCCTTGATTCTAAGCAATGTTGTGCTGCTATTTTATTGACTTGGCCAAAGCTCCATTTATACTCAGCTGGCCCCTCCCTGGATTTTGTGCTAAATGCTCTACAGCAAAGCTTTCTTAGTGTCCAACAAGCTTTCTCTACCCTTAACCTTGTTATGAACACCTCCAAAACAAAGGTCATTTGGTTTGGTAAGAATAATTCCCCTCTTCCCACAGGTGTGATTACTACCTCTGAGGGTTTAGAGCTTGAGGTAGTCACCTCATACAAGTACTTGAGAGTAAGGCCAGACGGTACACGGTCCTTCTCTCAGCACATATCAAAGCTGCAGGCTAAAGTTAAATCTAGACATGGTTTCCTCTATCATAATCTCTCCTCTTTCACCCCAGCTGCCAAACTAACCCTGATTCAGATGACCATCCAACCTATGCTATATTACGGAAACATGATTTATAGACAGGTAAGGTTGCTCTCGAGTGGGTGCTCTCACAGCCCCTGTCCCTGCAGGAGGTCTTTCGCCTTTTGGTAGGTCGTCACTGTAAATAAGAATTTGTTCTTAACTGACTTGCCTAGTTAAATTTAAAAAATAATCCATCACACCAAGAACTTGAACACTCCAAAAGTAGCAGTATCAATAGATGATGAAAAGGCATTACATAGGGTGGAATGGGCATATATTTGAAAAAACTATTGTCCGGTTTTTACTTCCTGGATTGAGCTATTATACAAATCCCTGAAAGCATCTATACGAGGCATATAACATTAATTACTCTCCTTTAATAGATAGGTTTGAATCGGATTTTCAGAGATTAAGATCTCTCCCTATTTCCATGTTTGGTAGGGTCAACATTACCAAAACAAATAAATTACAGAGGTTGATGCATTTATTCAAGGCATTGCCAGGTTAAATTCCATCCAACTTTTTAAATAAAATGAATGGCCTGCTCTCCATATTTATTTGGAATGGAAATACCTCAAGAGTCAAATTGTCTGTTTAATTTCTTGGTGACAGGGGGCAGTATTTTCACGTCCGGATGAAATGTATGCCCAAATTTGGATTGACAACACTGAAGTTTCTAAAACTGTTTGAATCATGTCTGTGAGTATAACAGAACTTATTTAGCAGGCAAAACCCAGAGGACAAACCATTCAGATTTTTTTTTGAGGTCACTCTCTTTTCAATGTGGTTTCATTGGGAATCCAGATTTCTAAAGGACCTTCTTGCAGTTCCTATCGCTTCCACTGGATGTCAACAGTCTTTAGAAATTGGTTGAGGTTATTCCTTTGTGTAATGAAGAAGTACGGCCATATTGAACGAGGGTCACTTGAAATCTACTGTTAGATAGAAGCGCGTGACCAGAATGCATACTTTAGTTTGTTTTCTTCCTATATTGAACACAGATCAATCAACTTCAATTTTATCGATTATTTACTTTAAAAAATACCCTAAAGTTGTATTACAAAAGCAGTTTGAAATGTTTTGGCAAAGTTTACAGGTAACTTTTGAGATATTTTGTAGTCACATTGAGCAAGTTGGAACCGGTGTTTTTCTGGATCAAACGCGCCAAATAAATTGACATTTTGAATACATATCGACGGAATTAATCGAACAAAAGGACCATTTGTGATGTTTATGGGACATATTGGAGTGCCAACAGAAGATGCTCGTCAAATGTAAGGCATGAATTATATTTTTATTTCTGCATTTTGTGTCGCACCTGCAGGGTTGAAATATGTTTTTCTCTCTTTGTTTACTGGGGTGCTATCCTCAGATAATAGCATTGTTTGCTTTCGCCGTGAAGCATTTGTGAAATCTGACACATTGGCTGGATTCACAACAAGTGTAGCTTTAATTTGGTATATTGAATGTGTGATTTAATGAAAGTTTGCATTTTATAGACATTTCTTTGAATTTGGCGCTCTGCATTTTCACTGGATGTTGGCCAGGTGGGACGCTACCGTCCCACATATCCCAGTGAGGTTAAACAATGGATACCAGACTATCCTTGTGCATGGAGGAGTATTGAAGCCATTAATGTAATACCTTATGATCTAAAATAGATTCACTACTTCAGGTCCAAGGCGTTGAAGATAAAAAATGACAATCCAATGATTTTCAATTCCATTTGTATTTGGGAAAATGTAAATAAATTCAAAAGGTGGAAAGAACCAATATCGCCAGGCACCCCTATTTGGAATAACCCAACCTTAATTAAGTACTGGTTTCAAAGTGGCATCATGAATTTTGAACATGTATACTATGATGGCTCTCTACTGTCATTCAATCAATTAAAATAAATATTTTGATTATCTAAGACCGATTTCTTTAAGTACTTTCAACTCAGAAATATTATTAAATCGTTTCAACAAAATATGGATGAACCTAAGGCATCTAGCATAGAAAAATAATGAAAGAAGCTGCTACGCCAAAGAAGTTGATTGCCAAGTGACATCAAGGGTTGATTGAAACTCTACCTTCTGGTTCAGAACCTAAGTAAAAAAAGAAAATCATTGGTCACAGATATGTAAAAATGTTCATACATGCTCCTACAACCTAAGACATAAACTACTACAATTTAAGATAATTTTGGGATAATGTCTGTGCCCTCTTTTCATTGTGTCCTGGAAATAATATTCATCCATCTAGAAAGCCTCATATCCACCCTGAATAACAAACCGGAGGACTGTACTATCACCTCTGCTTGACCATTAGCAATTAGTGTTGGTTCTTGAGTCTCCCCTGGTTTCTCAGCGGTAGCTGTAAGCGGCGATTGTGTCAGTGTCTGTTTTGTTGCAAAACTAGGACCGTCGCCAAAAACAGTTCTGCCGAGTTGTTCTACTAAGTTATTCAAGCAAGGAAAGAGAGGAAATCTTCACACTACTCTCTCACTTTATTATCTTACCTAGTTATTTACAGATGATCTTATTTTGCTCTTTTGTAGCTTTAACTATGTGTGTTTTTTTATACCTGTTCGCACCTCTCCCTGTAGGCTTTACAGACGCTAGTGTACCCTGCGCACACAACCCATGTGGAATTCTGCGTCTCTGGCAGTGTTTAGAACTGCCGATCGGCAGTCAAGAATTCCGAGTTCATCTCAGCCTATGCTTCCCTTCTGTCCCTTGACTTTTTGGCCCTGATGAAGACATGGATCTTCCCAGAGAATACTGCTACTCCAGCTGCTCTTTCTTCATCTGACTATGTTTTCTCTCATAGTCCGAGAGCATCTGGTCATCACAGTGTTGGCACAGGTCTAATAATTTCTCCCAAGTGGGGATTTTTAATTTTTTTCCTCATTTGAATTCCATGCTGTCACAGTCACTTGTCCACTCAAGCTTAATATTGAGGTCATCTATCTCCCACCAGGTGCCCTTGGAGAATTCCTCAATGAGCATGTGTCATTTACTGATGACGGCTCACCGGTCTTCGTACTTTGCAACTTCAACCTCCCGATGTCTGCCTTCGGTTTATTTCTTTCCAACTCTCACTTTCCCCTCCTCGCCTCTTTTGACCTCACCCTTTCCCAGTCCCCTCCAACTCAGAAGGCAGGCAATACGCTTGACCTGACCCTTTCCCAGTCCCCTCCAACTCACAAGGCAGGCAATATGCTTGACCTCACCCTTTCCCAGTCCCCTTCAACTCACAAGGCAGACAATACGCTTGACCTCACCCTTTCCCAGTCCCCTCCAACTCACAAGGCAGGCAATACGCTTGACCTCATCCTTTCCAAGTCCCCTCCAACTCACAAGGCAGGCAATACGCTTGACCTCATTGTTACTAGAGATTGCTCACCTAATCTCACTTCAACACCCCTCCATGTCTTTGATCACTACTTTGTTTCCTTTTCTGTCTCCCTTTCCTCCAACCCTAACCACTCAGCCCCTACCCAGATGGTCATGCACCGTCGCAATCTTCACTCTCTCTCTCCCACTACTCTCTCCTCTTCTATCCTATCATCTCTCCCTTCTGGTAAATCCTTCTCCCTCCTGTCTCCTGATTATTTCTCTTCGACCCTACTCTCCTCCCTTTCCGCATCCTATGACTCACACTGTCCTCTTTCCTCCTGGCCGGCTCGGCCCTCCCCTTCTGCTCCGTGGCTGAGTGACTCAAGGCGAGTTGAGCTGAGCAAAAATGGAGGAAAACTAAACTTCTGGAGGACCTATCATCCTTTTACTCCCTCCTCTCTACATTCCCTTCCCCTGTATCCACTGCTAAAGCAACTTTCTACCACTCTAAATTTCAAGCTTCTGCCTAACTCTAGGAAATGATTTTCCACCTTATCCTTATTTTCCACCTCCCTCCTTAATCCTCCACCCCTCCCCCTCCCTCCTCCCGCTCCGCGGACCACTTTGTCCACCACTTTGAAAATAAGGTTGAAGACATCTGCTACTCATTCACTCATCCTATTGAGTCAACTGGTCTCACTCACATAGAACTAGCTTATGCCTTGACCTCTTTCTCCCTCTCTCTCCAGATGACATCCTGTGACTAGTTAAAAAGAAATGTTTATTTTACTAGGCAAGCCAGGAAAGAACAAATTCTTATTTACAATGGCAGCCTACTAGAGAACAGTGGGTTAACTGCCCTGTTCAGGGGCATAACAACATATTTTTTACCTTGTCAGTAGGGGATTTGATCCAGCATCCTTTTGGTTACTGGCCCAATGCTCTAACCACTAGGCTACCTGCTGCCCCAGACCCCTAGTGAGGTCTGGCCGCCCGACAACCAGCCATCTCGAACCCTATCCCCTCCTCCCTTCTCCAGACTATCAGACTAGACTCTCTCATTCCTCTTTTCTTTCCAAAACACTTGAGTGTGCTTTCTCTGATCAACTTTCTCGTTATCTCTCTCAGAAGGATCTTGTTGACCCAAACCAGTCAGGCTTCAAGACGGGTCAGTCATCTGAGACTGCTCTTCTCTGTGTCATGGAGGCTCTCCACACTGCCAATTCTGACTCTCTCTCCTCTGTTCTCATCCTCCTTGAGCTTTCCTCTGCCTTCAACACATCATCAGATCCTCCTCTCCACCCTCTCAGGGCTGGGCGTCTCAGGTTATACACACTCTTGGATTGCATCCTACCTGGCAGGCCGCTCCTACCAGGTAACGTTGAGAGGATCTGACTCTGCACCACGTACTCTCACTACTGGTGTCCCCCAGGGCTCGGTTCTAGGCCCTCTCCTTTTCTCTCTATACACCAAGTCAGTCAGCTCCATCATATCCTCACATGGTATCTCCTATCATTGCTATGTGGATGACACTCAACTACTTTTCTCATTCTCCCCTTCTTACACCCAGGTGATGACATGCATCTCTGCGTGTCTGGAAAATTTCTCACACCACATCAAGCTCAACCTTGACATGATGGAACTGCTCTTCCTGCCAGGGAAGGCCTGCCCTCTCAAAGACCTCTCCATAACGGTTGACAAATCCACAGTGTCACCCACCCAGAGTGCAAAGAACCTTGGCATGACCATGAACAACACCCTGTCATTCTCTGCAAACATAAAAGCATGGGAGATGGTGCCGGAGAGGGTGGCTACTGTTTTATTGGCTTTTAACCATCCATGCTATTTTGTTATTTTTTTTGCGTTATTTGTAACTTATTTTGTACATAATGTTGCTTCTACCGTCTCTTATGACTGAAAAGAGCTTCTGGACATCAGAACAGCGATTACTCATCTCGAATTGGAAGAAGATTTTTTCTTTAATGAGTCGGATGGGAAGTATGTCCTCCAAGTCCCCGAACAGGCCCTCATACCCGTCATTCGCTGGAGAAAGAAACTGAGATTTTGCGGAAAGAGATTGGCGTGCCTTGTGAGGATCTGCCTTGTGGCTAATCTGCCTTTGCCATCCGTTCTGTTAGCCAACGTTCAATCGCTGGAAAATAAATGGGACGAACTGAAAGCATGTTAATCTACCAACGGGACATTAAAAACTGTAATATCTTATGTTTCACAGAGTCATGGCTCATCAACATTAATAACATACAGCTGGTAGATTATACACTATCGGCAGGATAGAATAGTAGCTTCTGGTAAGACACGGGGTGGCGGGCCTATGTATATTTGTAAACAACAGCTAGTGCACAATATCTAAGGAAGTCTCAAGGTTTTGCTCGTCTGAGGTAGAGAATCTCATGATAAGCTGAAGACCACACAATCTACCTAGAGAGTATTCATCTTTATTTTTCGTAGATGTCTACATACCACCACAGAACGATCCTGAAACTAAAACCGCACTCAATGAGCTGTGTACCGCCATAAGAAAACAGGAAAATGTTAATCCAGAGGCGGCGCTCCTAGTGGCCAGGGACTTTAATGCAGGGAAACTTAAATCAGTTTCACCTCATTTCTATCAGCATGACAAATAGGCAATCAGAGGGAAAACACTCTAGACCACCTTTACTACACACACAGAGACACGTACAAAGCTCTCCCTCACCCTCCATTTGGCAAATCTGACCATAATTATATCCTCCTGATTCCTGCTAACAAGCAAAAATGAAAGCAGGAAGCACCAGTGACTCGGTCTATAAAAAAGTGGTCATATAAAGCAGATGCTAAACTACAGAACTGTTTTGCTAGCACAGACTCGAATATGTCCCGAGATTCTTCCGATGCCATTGAGGAGTACACCACATCAGTCACTGGCTTCATCAATAAGTGCATCAATGATGTCGTCCCCACAGTGACTGTATGTACACACCTCAACCAGAAGTCATGGTGTAACAACCGTTGGTGGAAGAAGGTGAGGACCAAGATGCAGCGTAGTAAGTGTTCATCATTATTTTAATAAACTGAACACTAAATACAACAAGGAACAAAAGAAACAACCGAAACAGCTCCGTCAGGTGCAAAGCACACTAAACAGAAAATAACTACCCAGAACCCATAGTGGGACAACAGGCTGCCTAAGTATGGTTCTCAATCAGAGACAACAATTGACAGTTGCCTCTGATTGGGAACCATACCAGGCCAAAACCAGAAATACAAAACATAGAACAAAAACATAGAATGCCCACCCCAACTCACGCCCTGACCAAACTAAAAGAGATACATAAAAAAGGAACTAAGGTCAGGACGTAACACATGGATTACACATTTGCACTGAGCTAATGGGTACAGCTGCCATTTTCAAGGAGCGGAACTCTAATCCGGAAGCTTATAAGAAATCCCCTCCGACAAATCATCCAACAGGCAGGGCTTGCAAACTATTTCAGACTAATAAGGACGTGCCCTTCAGTCCCCAGCCTGGTGAGTCCTGTGCTTGCTCCCAGAACCAAGTCTCCCTCCAGTCCGGATCCGCCAGAGCCGACCTCCTGTCCGGAGCTGCCAGAGCCGCCCTCCTGTCCGGAGCTGCCAGAGCCGCCCTCCTGTCCGGAGGCGCCAGAGCCGCCCGTCAGTCCGGAGTTCCCTTAGCCACCCGTCAGTCCAGAGGCGCCAGAGCCGCCCTTCCCTCCGGAGCCGCCAGAGTCGCCCTTCACTCCGGAGTCGCCAGAGTCACCCTTCACTACGGAGCCGCCAGAGTCACCCTTCACTCCGGAGCCGCCAGAATCGTAGCCCCTCAGTCCAGAGGTGCCCCTCAGTCCGGGGCCCGCTGCGAGGGTGGAGACTGAGGTGGAGCGGGGTCCACGTCCGCACCAGAGCCGCCGCCGTAAAGAAGGCCCAACCGGACCCTCCCCTTTAGAGTCAGGTTTTGCGGCCGGAGTCCGCACCTTTGGCGGGAGGTACTGTCACGCCCCGGCCATAGAGAGGCTTTTTATTCTCTATTTTGGTTAGGCCAGGGTGTGACTAGGGTGGGCATTCTATGTTATTTTTTCTATGTTTTTGTAATTCTTTGTTTTTGGCTGGGTATGGTTCTCAATCAGGGACAGCTGTCTGTCGTTGTCTCTGATTGAGAACTATACTTAGGTAGCTCTTGCCCACATGGGTTTTGTGGGTAGTTGCTTTCTGTTTTGTGTTTTGCACCTGACGGAGCTGTTTCGGTTGTTCTTTTTGTTACTTTGTATTTAGTGTTAAGTTCTATTTAATAAATTATTAACACGTACCACGCTGCGCTTTGGTCTTCACCTTCTTCCACCAACGGCCGTTACAGATGCACCATGAGACCCAAACCGTTGCTGGCAGCAGCACAGCTGCTTTGTGAATTCACGTGGAATTTTATGGCTGTTTAAACATTAAGAAAAAATGTCCATTTGTCACACCCCTTCTGTGTATGTCTGTTAATGTATCTCTTCCTCCTGCTATTTGTCTTCATCCAGATGGGTGGGTGGCTGCTGTAACTCAAAGAAATGATGGGCGATAAGAGGGGTCAAGAGTCAACTCGTAAAACACTCTCCCTGTCTGTTGGCCAACATTCTGCCCTGGTCCAGCAGGCTGATCACTACAAATACACTTCAATTTCAGACATTTGAAAAGGTTCCCAGAACGCAATTTAAAAAAAAAGAACAACAGTTGCCCCCAAGCTCATGATGCTCAGAGCCGGAGCGTGCTGTTTAGACCACTGTGTCACCGCAGTTCATAGACCTCGAGCAAGCCGTGAATATTTGATGATATTTGATTAAAACAGCATGTTGTTTTTAATTATTCCCCGAACATTAGCACTTTTAATTTGAAATGTTTTAAATGTATTTATCCTTCATTTAACTAGGCAAGTCAGTTAAGAACACATTCTTAATGACGGCCTACCCCCGCGAAACCTGGACGACGCTGGGCCAATTGTGCACCGCCTTATGGGACTCCCAATCACGTCCGGATGTGATTGGGAGCCCTTACCTTAACCACTCTGAGTTCAGGTCTAAACTGTTAACCTTTGAGTTGTTTCTGTTTTAACCCTGTAACCACGCAGATTTAACCCTGTAACCACGCAGAATTAACCCTGTAACCACACATAACTAACCCTGTTACCACACATAACTAACCCTGTTACCACGCAGAATTAACCCTGTAACCACGCAGAATTAACCCTGTAACCACGCAGAATAAACCCCGTAACCATGCAAAATGAAAGCTAAAAAATAGACATTCATCCAAAATACATCCAAAATAAATTTCACACATGCACACACACACACACACACACACACACACACACACACACACACACACACACACACACACACACACACACACACACACACACACACACACACACACACACACACACACACACACACACACACACACACACACACACACACTCTCTCTCTCTGATATTGTTACAACCACTAAGAAAAAAGGGGTTTGGTGTAGGCCATAGCTGAGCCTGGACAGGGCTAGGGCTCTGTGCTGGGTTGATGTCCCAGAGAAGATTAATGAAGTGTGGGAATTGGAGTCTGCAGCACTCCCACTCTGGAGCCCTGTCTTCAGTGCTCTCTGGAAGTCACCTCGACCTCAGTCCTCATTTGTCCAATTCATATTTGCTCTTTGTCAAACCCAATGTAAGAGTGAACGGGGAAGAGGGGAGGGGGTGTTTTTTATATAACTGTGTAATGCTTTGATATCCACACCCCCCCACACACACACACACACGGTTGTCAGAAAATGATTTTGATTGCACACTGGCTGTGTCACGACTTCCGCCAAAGTCGGTCCCTCTTCTTGTTCGGGCGGCGTTCGGCGGTCGATGTCACTGGCCTTCTAGCCATCGCAGATCCACTTTTCATTTTCCATTTGTTTTGACTTTGTCTTACACACCTGGTTTCAATCCCCCAATTACTTGTTCATTATTTAACCCTCTGTTCCCCCATGTTTGTTTGTGAGTAATTGTTTATTGTATTGCGGTCCGTATTTGTGGCCTTGTATTTATACGACGTGTATTGTGATATATTTTGAGTAAATTGCTTTCATTACTCATATCTGCTGTCCTGTGCCTGACTCATCTCACCAGCTACACACAGACGCTTTACAGGCTGGTTAGGTTCAGGTACCAAGTCAGGCTGTAGGAGGCACTGGACAGCAAGGCACTTAGTCATTAAAGCTGCTCTTTGGGGACATGGACAATTAACCAACATTTCAGCCTGTAGGCTAATCCCACAACTCTGGCTACAACCCACATGGTACCATATTCCCTATATAGTGCACTACTTTTAACCTGGGCTTATTGGGCCTAGTGGACTATATTGGGAAAAGGTGCCATTTGAGACAAATCCTCTGCTCTATGGGATGTATTGCTTAGAGTTTAGGATATTCTTCAAGAACTTGGCCTTTTACACCCCCCCACTGGATAGCAATGGAGACTGTGGAGGATGGAATGAGAGGGGGGTGAGATGAACGGAGGAACATAGGCTTGTCTTAAATGGCACCCTACTTCATACAGAGTCTCTGGTCAAAAATAGTGCGCTATATAGGGAATAGGGGGCCATTTGAGATGCAGACATAGAGGTTAGAACATAGATGTCCCCTAGGAACACAGGGTAATAACTGCAAACTGAAACTATTTTCATTCGGCTATAGGGGTTACACACACATAGACATATATCTAATGTAATGTGTGAGAACAGAAAGAAATGGAAATACTTAGAAAGCAAACGCATGTAAAAGTACAGGAGGAGGGCTAAAAGAGAGATAGAGGGAGGGTAGAGAATGGTAAGGGGGTGGAGGGTGGTGAAGGGGTGGGTGGAGGGTGGAAAATGGTGAGGGAATGGGTGGATAATGGTGGAGAAGGGTGAAGGGGTGGCTAAAGGGTGGAGAATAGTGAAATGATGGGTGGAGAAAGGTGAAGGGGTGGCTAAAGGGAGCAGACAGAAGGGTGGTGGACAGAAGCGTGTTACAGGATTTTAAGGAGAGTGGAAACTGGAAAGTTGTGGATGATAAAGATGAGTAGAAGAAGGTGCAGAGAAGAGTAAAAATAGGGGTGGAGAAGAGTAAAAGGAGGGGTGGAGAAGAGGAAAAGGAGTGGTGGAGAAGAGTAAAAGGAGGGGTGGAGAAGAGGAAAAGGAGTGGTGGAGAAGAGTAAAAATAGGGGTGGAGAAGAGTAAAAGGAGGGGTGGAGAAGAGGAAAAGGAGTGGTGGAGAAGAGTAAAAGGAGGGGTGGAGAAGAGGAAAAGGAGTGGTGGAGAAGAGTAAAAATAGGGGTGGAGAAGAGTAAAAGGAGGGGTGGAGAAGAGGAAAAGGAGTGGTGGAGAAGAGGAAAAGGAGGGGTGGAGAAGAGGAAAAGGAGGGGTGGAGAAGAGTAAAAATAGGGGTGGAGAAGAGTAAAAGGAGGGGTGGAGAAGAGGAAAAGGAGTGGTGGAGAAGAGTAAAAATAGGGGTGGAGAAGAGGAAAAGGAGGGGTGGAGAAGAGTAAAAGGAGGGGTGGAGAAGAGGAAAAGGAGTGGTGGAGAAGAGGAAAAGGAGTGGTGGAGAAGAGTAAAAATAGGCGTGGAGAAGAGGAAAAGGAGGGGTGGAGAAGAGTAAAAGGAGGGGTGGAGAAGAGGAAAAGGAGTGGTGGAGAAGAGTAAAAGGAGGGGTGGAGAAGAGGAAAAGGAGTGGTGGAGAAGAGTAAAAGGAGGGGTGGAGAAGAGGAAAAGGAGGGGTGGAGAAGAGTAAAAATAGGGGTGGAGAAGAGTAAAAGGAGGGGTGGAGAAGAGGAAAAGGAGTGGTGGAGAAGAGGAAAAGGAGGGGTGGAGAAGAGGAAAAGGAGTGGTGGAGAAGAGTAAAAGGAGGGGTGGAGAAGAGGAAAAGGAGGGGTGGAGAAGAGGAAAAGGAGGGGTGGAGAAGAGTAAAAGGAGGGGTGGAGAAGAGGAAAAGGAGGGGTGGAGAAGAGTAAAAATAGGGGTGGAGAAGAGTAAAAGGAGGGGTGGAGAAGAGGAAAAGGAGGGGTGGAGAAGAGTAAAAGGAGGGGTGGAGAAGAGTAAAAGGAGGGGTGGAGAAGAGGAAAAGGAGTGGTGGAGAAGAGTAAAAGGAGGGGTGGAGAAGAGGAAAAGGAGGGGTGGAGAAGAGGAAAAGGAGGGGTGGAGAAGAGTAAAAGGAGGGGTGGAGAAGAGGAAAAGGAGGGGTGGAGAAGAGTAAAAATAGGGGTGGAGAAGAGTAAAAGGAGGGGTGGAGAAGAGGAAAAGGAGGGGTGGAGAAGAGGAAAAGGAGGGGTGGAGAAGAGTAAAAGGAGGGGTGGAGAAGAGGAAAAGGAGGGGTGGAGAAGAGTAAAAATAGGGGTGGAGAAGAGGAAAAGGAGGGGTGGAGAAGAGTAAAAGGAGGGGTGGAGAAGAGTAAAAGGAGGGGTGGAGAAGAGGAAAAGGAGGGGTGGAGAAGAGTAAAAATAGGGGTGGAGAAGAGGAAAAGGAGGGGTGGAGAAGAGTAAAAGGAGGGGTGGAGAAGAGGAAAAGGAGTGGTGGAGAAGAGTAAAAGGAGGGGTGGAGAAGAGGAAAAGGAGTGGTGGAGAAGAGTAAAAGGAGGGGTGGAGAAGAGGAAAAGGAGGGGTGGAGAAGAGGAAAAGGAGGGGTGGAGAAGAGTAAAAGGAGGGGTGGAGAAGAGGAAAAGGAGGGGTGGAGAAGAGTAAAAATAGGGGTGGAGAAGAGTAAAAGGAGGGGTGGAGAAGAGGAAAAGGAGGGGTGGAGAAGAGGAAAAGGAGGGGTGGAGAAGAGTAAAAGGAGGGGTGGAGAAGAGTAAAAGGAGGGGTGGAGAAGAGGAAAAGGAGGGGTGGAGAAGAGTAAAAGGAGGGGTGGAGAAGAGTAAAAGGAGGGGTGGAGAAGAGGAAAAGGAGGGGTGGAGAAGAGGAAAAGGAGTGGTGGAGAAGAGGAAAAGGAGGGGTGGAGAAGAGGAAAAGGAGGGGTGGAGAAGAGGAAAAGGAGTGGTGGGAAGAGTAAAAGGAGGGGTGGAGAAGAGGAAAAGGAGGGGTGGAGAAGAGGAAAAGGAGTGGTGGGAAGAGTAAAAGGAGGGGTGGTGAAGAGTAAAAGGAGGGGTGGAGAAGAGGAAAAGGAGGGGTGGAGAAGAGTAAAAGGAGGGGTGGGAAGAGTAAAAGGAGGGGTGGAGAAGAGGAAAAGGAGGGGTGGGAAGAGTAAAAGGAGGGGTGGAGAAGAGGAAAAGGAGGGGTGGAGAAGAGTAAAAGGAGTGGTGGGAAGAGTAAAAGGAGGGGTGGTGAAGGGAGAGAAAGTCTTATAATTTAAATAGGGTGGAGGGAGTGAGTAAGCGGAGAGGGAGAGGGGAGAGAAGGGCTAAGAGGAAGACAGTCAGAAATGTTGAAACCCTACAATTGATGGTGTTTGATTTCCACAAGTAATTACCATTCCTCTGGCTCACTGCATTCCCAATCTGGACCTATCTTATATCCACAGCAAATACCACGAATGACTTGCTGGCCACGCACGCTGCTTCTGACGCTCCAAACTTCTCCAAACTGCCCTGGGATTGGACTTGGGTTCCAGGAGAATGTGTAGTGAGAGAGAGTGACACATGCAGACTCATACAGTATAGGGCATAGGCAAACATATTGTACACACTCTCTATCTCTCTCTCTCTCTCTCTCTCTCTCTAGATCATAAGCCATTGTACTCACCATGCTGAGCAGTATGGAAATACATTTGCTACAGTCATTTGAAATATGACTTCATCACTTCTCTCCCCCAAAAATAACTCAAAATTAAGCATATAGGAATAACTATTTCTTTGTTAACCACTCAACACAGAATAGCCGCGTGTGCACACCCCCTCGAATCATTTGGAGAAAATATCCTTTCTATTTTATTCAGCTTTGTTCAATTGTATTTTTCATACTATAAAATAATGCCACGGAATGTTTAGCAAACCTTGTCTGCTAAATGAACTAGTGTATCCCACAGCCAATTGGCATAGCCAGATCAGGGCCTAGCATAAGGACAACTCAGAGTATGCTACTCTGTTCTTCTGAAATAGACTACATTTTCTTCATATCATGCTTCATTAGACCTGTCTAAAATCAATAATGGATTTACTGTGAAGGTGTAGGCTATATTACATGGATTTAATAGACTTTTGTAAAATGTAGATGTTCCAAAGGTCTGCATCAGCAGCTTGTAGGCTATGTGTGGAATTCAGGAGATGGTAAATGTGTTTATGTTAATTGACAGTCAATTACCGTGAGACCGACAGTTATTTGACAATCCCCGGCTGATGAAATTTTGTGATCGCCACAGCCCAAGGCAAAGCCCAGTCATATTGAATTAGTGCTGCCAAACACAGAGTAACAGGCTGTAGGTCAGTGGGTACAGTGCAAGCACAGACATGAACACGTGCAAAGATGGAGACATATAAAGACAGAGAGACAAACAGACAGACAGACAGACAGACAGACAGACAGACAGACTCACTGAACACACACACACACTGAACACACACACACATGCTGTAGACCAATGATCCTTTGACTCTGTAGCAGCTAAAGGTCCCATGGTCCAGCCGCTATTCCTTCTCCCCCTGCATCAATCATAGACCTGTTACTCAGCAGGGGGGAACATAGGCTTGTCTTAAATGGCACCCTACTTCATACAGGGTCTCTGGTCAAAAGTAGTGTACTATATAGGGAATATGGGGCCATTTGAGATGCAGACATAGAGGTTAGAACATAGATGTCCCCTAGGAACACAGGGCAATAACTGCAAACTGAAACTATTTTCATTCGGCTATAGGGGTTACACACACATAGACATATATCTAATGTAATGTGTGAGAACAGAAAGAAATGGAAATACTTAGAAAGCAGACGCATGTAAAAGTGCAGGAGGAGGAGGAGAGAGGGAGGGAGAGGAGGAAAGGGTGGAAAGTATGGAAAGTATGAAGAAGGTAAAGCTAGAGGAGGGCACAAACGCACACACGATCATTGGCGAAACCAGGAAGCGTAAAAATGCAACTAGCTCTCACAGTCTCACGTCAGAATTAGACGTTCATCCATGTTTCTCAAACGTCACATTTTCGAAGTTCTTGCAAATGTCAAATTTTGAAATTTTAAAGTTAAGTTTAGGCATTACAGTTTTTTACAATCACTTTGGCACTAATTTCAGAACCTTGATGTAATGTTTCACAACTCTAGACACAAAACTAACAACCAATGATCAAAATGAAAATGTTTCAAAACTCTAACACTTTTTCCAAATGCTTGGATACAATACACATAAACCTAAGATCATTTGTTCATTGAACTAAAATCACCTGTTCAAAATGACACAACTTAATATCAAAGTATTACCATTTCAAAATGCAATTCACACATTACATCTGAGATGACTGTCTATTCATTTCATTACAATGATACAACTGCTCAAAATGATAAGTAACTGTTGCATTACTCTTAATGCATAGTTTTGTGGAAACGGACGAACAATATTCCATGTTTAGATCAGGAAAGTTTCAGGATAACGAGATCCATTGATACCAACTGGAACATGAACCAATTGGACTACATTATCTATGGATGTAATAGTTCATCATCATTCTTTATCAGACACTGTTTCTATGGTCCCATGTACCACTTTTCCAGACCATGTTTTCAGATTTGACCGAGTTTGGGACCGAGTTTGGGAGACCCTGGCTCAAGTTTTGGGATAGGCTGAAAACAAATGTCTTAAAAGAAAATGTATATTGCTCGATTTGAACATCCATCCTTTGTAATCAGATATTTATGCCCATCCGCCATCCCTGTCCACAACACCCTAGAAAAATCTAAACCTACTTGAAGGTAAGAGTGCTCACTGTTGCTCCTAGTGGTCGAATTCCACGTCATCTCCCGACGTCCTCAGACACGGATGGACCACGGATGGATCACAGATGTACCACGGATGACCTAGCTGAAAAATGAACTGTTGAATGAATGACTATAGTATTGGGACCCTTGCAGATATTGATGACCAGTTCTGACTAGAATGTCTATACAGAATACCCTCAAGTCTACTGTTCTATTTCCTCTGTTCCTATGGGTTGTACTGTAAGTTATATGATGTCTGGTTCTAGTGCAGTGTTCTATAACTTCAGTATTGGGTTGGGCAGGCTTTTGTTCTACCCCAGCAGTGTCTTGCACATTTTTACTAAACTTATTGAGTTAAAACAAAAACGTCCACACCCCCATGGTGCATGTATATTATTCATTTGTTATCTAAAATGCATCCTTTGTTTCTCCCTTCCTTGAAGTAGTGATTACCTCTCTGAAGGAAGGAAAGAAGGAAGGAAGAAAGAAAGGATTTCAACAGGGCCAGTAACTGCATTCATTTCTCAGAAGCTAATGGATGAGATGTGTGGATGAAAGACATGGGAGGTTGTCTGATGTTGGAATGTGTTTGGGCAGATAATCCACATATTGTACTTCTCTACTGAACATTGGATATTTGGAAAAGTGACGTCTGTGTATTTGATTAGGTCAAGAAAAGCCATTTATGTCAAAAAGAGAGAGAAGAAACAAAGGAGAGAAAACAAACACCATGAATTTGATCAGGCTGGTCACGAGAAATAGACAGTGATTTTAGAAGTTTGAAAAAGTCCTGAGAACGTCAATAGATGCCTTCCTAAGTGCTCACAAAATGTTTACAAAGTATTGGCCAGCACTGGGTGCGAACTCATGTGGCTTGGAGCCAAAGCACACTGCTTAGCCCACTGTGGTACAGCAGTTCACGATGCTTTAGCAAGCTATGAGAATACAAAAAATACTGATGATATCTAGCGCATCATTATTCATTATTTTGTTTGAAGCCTTCCCCAAACCATACCACTAACCTTACCATTCGGAATGAATGTTTAAACTGTTAAAACTTTGAGTTGTTCCTGTTTTAACCCTGTAACCATGCAGAATGAACCCTGTTACCATGCAGAATTAACCCTGTAACCATGCAGAATTAACCCTGTAACCATGCAGAATTAACCCTGTAACCATGCAGAATGAACCCTGTCACCACGCAGAATTACTGTGTCACAAATAAACGTTCATCCATAATACGTCAAATTTTGAAGGGAAACTATGAGATCTTGTGCATTTGGTTGCCGTGTTCTTCAATGTGAAACACATTTTCTTTCTCTGTCGTTCAAGGACAAGCTTGCATTCTTTCCCCCTTCTTTCCCTTTTTCTAGCTCTCTCTCCTTCTCTCGCTGTCTTTCTGTCTTTCTCTGTCTCCCTCTTGTTTAACTTCAAGCTTCAACTCTACATAATGTTCAGGTCAGGTGGTTTTCCCTGCCCTTTCTCAGGGGACAATACATAAATATTTAGTGGGTCCCCGTTCCGAACATGTGTCTTATCATACCCTTTTATTGTAAACGCTCACAGGTGTCGAGGTGGCCAAGTTCACAGCTTAGGAAATGTTATTCCTCGGTGAGCTTGATGGATACTACTGGAAGCAGCTGGGAACACTGCCACAGACCAGGAATCAGCCTGGATTTGTGATTATCTGATGATGGGTGAGAAAGGAATGGATAAAGTCTCCTGTAATACGCTTTACAGACACAGACACACACACACACACACACTCGCACGCACGCACGCACGCATGCACGCACACACACACACACACACACACACACACACACACACACACTATAGCTATTGATGGGTGTGAAGGAGCTGTGGAAACGCTGCTCTGGTCCAGTCTTTGATCAGAGAGGATAAGAGGGGACTGGAACTGTAATGCTCTGCATGGATTTTTACTCTCTAAAGAGAGAAAGGTCGCCATGGAGAATAACCATTCAGGTCACACCAGATACAATGCAGTATTCAACGTTCGTCCAGGTCCCCAGGACGTCGGAATATGCCATTAATACCGGCCACTAGAGGCAACTATGAGTGCTTTTACCATCAAGTAGGCCAGAGGTTCCCATGTGGGGTCGCCTACTATGAAAATGGGGTGGCGGGATATGTTTTAAAATCCTGAAAAAAAAAAAAAATTATAATATCGTCTTTACATCTCAAAATCATTGTAATGTGGTTAACCTTAAACATTTTCATGAACATTATTCTAATCTAAATGTTAAAATTCAGCGAAGGGGTGCCCTTAGACCAAGGGAAAAGGCCGCACTTGACCATTGAACGCTGAGCTGCCCTCCAGGTAGATCATCAAGTACAATAACCACCCGAGCTACTACCTGTTCACCCCGCTTCCATCCAGAAGGCGAGGTCAGTATAGGTGCATCAAAGCTGGAACAGAGAGATTGAAAAAGAGCTCCTATCTCATCGCCATCAGACTGTTAAACAGCCACCACTAGCACAGAGAGGCGGCTGTCTACCTACAGACTTGATATCATTGGCCACTTTAATAAATCGAACACTAGTCACATTAATAATGCCACTTTAAGAATGTTGACATATCTCGTATTATTCATCTCATATGTGTATACTGTATACTGTATCCTTCACTATCTATTATTATTTTAGCCGCTCTGTCACTGCTCATCCTTATATTTTGTTCTCATATATTCTTATCCCATTCCTTACTAGATTGTGTACATTAGGTTTTGTTGTGGAATTTGTTAGATATTAGGTTTTGTTGTGGAATTTGTTAGATATTAGGTTTTGTTGTAGAACTGTTAGATATTACCTGTTAGATACTGCTGCTCTGTCGGATCTAGAAGCATAAGCATTTCGTTACACTCGCAATAACATCTGCTTAACATGTGTATGTGACCAATACAATCTGATTTGATTGGAGTTCTGAACTATGGGGAACGATTTCAAGGAGTCTAAAGACTTTTCTTTCTCTTCCAGGTACTTCCTCACCTCATCATCTGCAGTGCCACTGGCCCTTGGTGTTGCACCTCCGAACACAAAATAATGGTCTTCTGACTCATCACATTCGTTCGGCGCTCCCTCATCAACCTCTTCGTAGTGTGTGTTCTCCGTAGAAGATGCTTCTTGAACTAATGTTGAGCCAACACAGTCAAAACTTTGGCATGGTATCAGTTGCTATTTTTGCTTCATGGGTGCTTAGCATGGGTCCAAACTGGCGGTCTATAGCCTCAATGACCACGGTGATGATTTGTGCAGAGAATGTCGCAAGAGGTATTTTCTCTGAGAGCTTAGACTTCAAGTTTATTATTGTTGGGATAAGAAAACCAAGAAAACACTTTTTCTTTCCCTGGAGAAGATCAATAGAGAATGTGAGTGGCTGTAAGACTGTTCTGTACTCCTTGAGAAAAGCAATCTCACAAGAATGTAGTTTGCTGCTCACACCAAGGTCTTCACAGATTTTCCCCAGCTGGTCATCTTTGACGGCTATGAGTTTAGAGATGGCACGGTACCCTGAGCTCCATCTTGTCACACATGGCACAGATATTTTCAGGCTTGCAATATCCTCTATTGCCTCTGAAGCTAATGTGGACCTGAGTGTTTTGTTTCAAATGCTGTAACATTTTGTCATTGCACTTCTATACAATTCATGTGATGTACCTAGGGCTGCAGCTTTGTCATTGGTGGCGATGAGGTTGAGGATGTGCGCTACACAATGTTGATGTGGAGGGAGAAAAAAGTTATGTTTTTTTCTCAACCTCCTCGCACCCAGATCATTAAACCTCACTACATCACCTGTCTCATTTTGCTACTCTTCATTTCCACTGAACTCCCGAATGCCTTAACAAAGTTGCTGTGGCCCTCTCTTTGAGCTGAATTTTATGGTCTGCATCTATTTCACTTAACTTGGCAGCAATCACATCATAGGTATGACGTCCTCTCAGTCTTGCACAGGCCAAAGCAGCTGACGTCCTCTCCAAGGTGCCCTCCTCAATCCAGTGGCATATCATGCTGAAGAAGGTTCTGTTATAGCAGACCAGATGTCTGCTGTTGGGCAGGCTGACTTTACGCTGTGGAGTTTGGTGGAGAGAACTTCTTTCATGAACTCAAATTTCCTTTTAATTGATCCTTAATTGAAACAATAACAAGGTGCTCACCCTACTGTTATTTTACTTATACTGTGGTGGCATAGTTAAGTAATTACGTTTCGTAACCCTGAGCAGCCTGCCCCTGTCTGATAAACACAGGGCTGGGGTTGGAACATGTACCCACTCACACATGGACAATGCTGTGGATGCAAGAATGTCTATGGTGGTTTATATTGTTTGACTAGAAATACTCAAATATAAAAAAAAACATGGACTAATACATTATTATACTTTGAGTTGTGATTGAATAATACAGGCCTTTATTTGCATTAAGAAAACAATTGAACAGCAGGAAAACTGCAGTGTGGCTTCATTGATTTGGGACCAATATCGGACCAATACGCAGCGTGGTAAGTGTCCATGATACTTTAATAATCACTGAACACGAACAAAAAACAAAAATAACAAAGTGAATGAAAATGAAAACTGAAACAGTCCTGAATGGTGACACAAACAACAAACAGGAAACAATCACCCACACCACACAGGTGGGAAAAGGCTACCTAAGTATGATTCTCAATCAGAGACGTCTAACGACACCTGCCTCTGACTGAGAACCATACCAGGCCAAACACAAAACACAACATAGAAAAACGAACATAGACAACCCACCCCAACTCATGCCCTGACCAACCTAAAACAAAGACATAACAAAATAACTAAGGTCAGAACGTGACAGCTAGCTAGCAAACTAACTCCGTTAACCACAACCCTGACAGTGAGCATCTTGTTATGTTGGATTACAGAGTGCAACTAGCTTTCAAAACATTTTCTTTTTTAAACTGTGTGAAGCTAGATTCAGTGTTCTCGTCTGCATTAAAACAAAATATGGATCCAGCCAGGCTGGATGCAACAGCAGAGATGAGGTGCTCACTTTTGACAACGCCACCTGACTTTGAGAAGCTCTGACGAGACATGGAGCAAGCACACCCATCTCATTAGTGGAGGTGAGATAAGATACATTATGTCAGACTATATTGCAATTGATTGTCATAGCCGCTCATTAAAAGTATGTGATGGTGAGTTGAGAAAACAAGTCGCACTGCAGAATTAGACGTTCATCCATGTTCTCCAAACGTCAAATTCTGAAGTGTTTTTGACACCCTGGGTTGACTCCTGCTGCTCTGTATTGTTCCATTTCTTCAAACGTAAAATGTCATTGCTAAGGGTTAAGTTTAGGTACTCATTCCGATTGGTTAAGGTAAGGGAAAAGGTTTTGGATCGTGTAAAAACAAAACAAATTTAAACCCGTTATAGGTAACAATCGTTCATAGAAGTGTTTATATTATTACACATATTATCAGAACAACAGTTTTCAGCTGTAGTAACAAAATTGCAAAAAGGGTTTTCTAATGAACAATTAGACTTTTAAAATTATAAACTTGGAATAGCTAACACAACATGCCATTGGAACACAAAAGTGATGGTTGCTGATAATGGGCCTCTGTACGCCTATGTAGTTTCCAGCTACAATAGTCATTTACAACATTAACAATGCCTACACTGTATTTCTGATAAATTTTATGGTATTTTAATGGACAAAACTTTTGCTTTTCTTTAAAAAACAAGGACATGTCTAAGTGACCCCAAACTTTTGAACAGTAGTGTATATACAGTGCCTTGCGAAAGTATTCGGCCCCCTTGAACTTTGCGACCTTTTGCCACATTTCAGGCTTCAAACATAAATATATAAAACTGTATTTTTTTGTGAAGAATCAACAACAAGTGGGACACAATCATGAAGTGGAACGACATTTATTGGATATTTCAAACTTTTTTAACAAATCAAAAACTGAAAAATTGGGCGTGCAAAATTATTCAGCCCCCTTAAGTTAATACTTTGTAGCGCCACCTTTTGCTGCGATTACAGCTGTAAGTCGCTTGGGGTATGTCTCTATCAGTTTTGCACATCGAGAGACTGACATTTTTTCCCATTCCTCCTTGCAAAACAGCTAGAGCTCAGTGAGGTTGGATGGAGAGCATTTGTGAACAGCAGTTTTCAGTTCTTTCCACAGACCTCGATTGGATTCAGGTCTGGACTTTGACTTGGCCATTCTAACACCTGGATATGTTTATTTTTGAACCATTCCATTGTAGATGTTGCTTTATGTTTTGGATCATTGTCTTGTTGGAAGACAAATCTCCGTCCCAGTCTCAGGTCTTTTGCAGACTCCATCAGGTTTTCTTCCAGAATGGTCCTGTATTTGGCTCCATCCATCTTCCCATCAATTTTAACCATCTTCCCTGTCCCTGCTGAAGAAAAGCAGGCCCAAACCATGATGCTGCCACCACCATGTTTGACAGTGGGGATGGTGTGTTCAGCTGTGTTGCTTTTACGCCAAACATAACGTTTTGCATTGTTGCCAAAAAGTTCAAATTTGGTTTCATCTGACCAGAGCACCTTCTTCCACATGTTTGGTGTGTCTCCCAGGTGGCTTGTGGCAAACTTTAAACTACACTTTTTATGGATATCTTTAAGAAATGGCTTTCTTCTTGCCACTCTTCCTTAAAGGCCAGATTTGTGCAATATAGGACTGATTGTTGTCCTATGGACAGAGTCTCCCACCTCAGCTGTAGATCTCTGCAGTTCATCCAGAGTGATCATGGGCCTCTTGGCTGCATCTCTGATCAGTCTTCTCCTTGTATGAGCTGAAAGTTTAGAGGGACGGCCAGGTCTTGGTAGATTTGCAGTGGTCTGATACTCCTTCCATTTCAATATTATCGCTTGCACAGTGCTCCTTGGGATGTTTAAAGCTTGGGAAATCTTTTTGTATCCAAATCCGGCTTTAAACTTCTTCACAACAGTATCTCGGACCTGCCTGGTGTGTTCCTTGTTCTTCATGATGCTCTCTGCGCTTTTAACGGACCTCTGAGACTATCACAGTGCAGGTGCATTTATACGGAGACTTGATTACACACAGGTGGATTGTATTTATCATCATTAGTTATTTAGGTCAACATTGGATCATGCAGAGATCCTCACTGAACTTCTGGAGAGAGTTTGCTGCACTGAAAGTAAAGGGGCTGAATAATTTTGCACGCCCAATTTTTCAGTTTTTGATTTGTTAAAAAAGTTTGAAATATCCAATAAATGTCGTTCCACTTCATGATTGTGTCCCACTTGTTGTTGATTGTTCACAAAAATACAGTTTTATATCTTTATGTTTGAAGCCTGAAATGTGGCAAAAGGTCGCAAAGTTCAAGGGGGCCGAATACTTTCGCAAGGCACTGTATATACCTGTATATAGCTTGTTTTTGGTCGCAGGTTCAGGAGTGGCTGAAAGATTGCAACATTTACTTGGCGCTAACTCTGCAAATAGCACTGATGGGTGATTTGAAAAGTCATAGTCAATCGATCAATAATATAATAATACTCTTAGCAAAGATGTCTATCTTTCATTTACAACCTGTACAAACTATGAGAATAGAAAGTTTCAGAACTGTTCTGAAATATCACAGCACAGTGGAAAAATATATGGCAGCTAGAAATCAAAACTGGATGTTCTTCAGAGATACAGCGGCTTGCGAAAGTATTCATCCCCCTTGGCATTTTTACAATTTTGTTGCCTTACAACCTGGAATTAAAATTGATATTTTGGGGGTTTGTATCATTTGATTTACACAATACTCTAACCACTTTGAAGGTAGCCTAGTGGTTAGAGTGTTTGGCCAGTAACCGAAAGATTGCTAGATCAAATTCCTGAGCAGACAAAGAAAAGATCTGTCATTCTGCCCCTAAACAAGGCAGTTAACCCACTTTTTCTAGGCTGTCATTGTAAGTAAGAATTTGTTCTTAACTGACTTGCCTAGTTATAAAAAAAGAAACATATTTTTTCATGTGAAACAAACAGAACTGTACACTTGAGTGGCATAACTATTCACCCCCACAAAGTCAATACTTTGTAGAGCCACCTTTTGCAGCAATTAAGGCTGCAAGTCTCTTCGGGTATGTCTCTATAAGCTTGGCACATCTAGCCATTGGGATTTTTGCCCATTCTTCAAGGCAAAACTGCTCCAGCTCCTTCAAGTTGGATGGGTTCTGCTGGTGTACAGCAATCTTAACGTGATACCACATATTCTCAATTGGATTGTGGTTTGGGCTTTGACTAGGCCATTCCAAGACATTTAAAAGTTTCCCCTTAAACTACTCAGGTGTTGCTTTAGCAGTATGCTTAGGGTCATTGTCCTGCTGGAAGGTGAACCTCCATCCCAGTCTCAAATTTGTGGAAGACTGAAACAGGTTTCCTCACGAATTTCCCAGTATTTAGTGCCATCCATCATTCCTTCAATTCTGACCAGTTTCCCAGTCCCTGTCGATGAAAAACATCCCCACAGCATGATGCTGCCACCACCATGCATCTCTGTGGGGATGGTGTTCTCGAGGTGATGAGAGGTGTTAGGTTTGCACCAGACATAGCATTTTCCTTGATGGCCCAAAAGCTCTCATCACCCCAAGTACCTTCTTCCATATGTTTGGAGAGTCTCTCACATGCCTTTTGGCGAACTCCAAACGTGTTTGCCTATTTTTTTCTTTAAGCAATGTATTTTTTCTGGCCACTCCTCTGCAAAGCCCAGCTGTGTGGAGTGTACGGCTTAAAGTGGTCCTATGGACAGATACTTACAGAACAGGTGTATATATACTGAGATCATGTGACAGATCATGTGACACATACAATAGATTGCACACAGGTGGACTTTATTTAACTAATTATGTGACTTCTGAAGGTAATTGGTTGCACCAGATCATATTTAGGGGCTTCATAGCAAAGGGGGTGAATACATATGCACGCACAACTTTTCCGTTTCTAATTGTTTTACATTTTTGGAAACAAGTTATTTTTCATTTCACTTCACGAAATTTGACTATTTTGTGTATGTCCGTTACATGAAATCCAAATAAAAATCTATTTAAATTACAGGTTGTAATGCAACAAAATAGGAAAGACGCCAAGGGGGATGAATACTTTTGCAAGGCACTGTAGATGAGAGGGATTGAGGGTAGCTGAAGGCTGGAACTAAAAACAAACAAAAGATGTACTGTCAGTGAAATGTATATAGTATGTATAAGCTGGAAGTCGAAGCCTAAATATTGTTGTCCACTAGTTAACTCCAATTAGGGGAGGGGTGGTAGGGTTAGGGAAAAATAATAAAGAATAAAAAAAATATTAAAATATATATATATATTTAAAATAATATATATTTACAAAAAAACGTATCAGGGATTGGAAATTATGCAGACAATTATATTGATAGAAGCCACAATCTATTTGCAATATATCAAAGCTGATCTACCCCCTAAAAAATACAAAAAATGCTAATTGGCTTATAATCTAATTATATGTACCCATTGATACTTGAAGAATTATAACTGTCACACTCTGACCATTATTTGCGTTGTTTGTTTCTATGTTTTGTTTGGTCAGGGAGTGATATGAGCGGGCATTCTATGTTGCATGTCTAGTTAGTCTGTTTCTATGTGTTTTGGCCTGATATGGTTCTCAATCAGAGGCAGGTGTTTGTCGTTGTCTCTGATTGGGAACCATATTTAGGTAGCCTGTTTTGTATTGTGGTTCGTGGGTTATTGTCTATGTGTAGTTGTCTGTGTATGCACTCGTTGTCATAGCGTCACGTTTGTTGTTTTTGTTTAAGTGTTCTTCGTGTTTTTTTGTCATTCAATAAAATAATGGATTCACACCACGCTGCGCTTTGGTCTACTCCATACGACGATTGTGACAATAACTTATAAATGCCTCATGAGCTTAGTTCAACTGTCGTAACTTATCAGAGCCCAAAATATAAGCATGTTTTACTCCAGTGTTTGTAAACCATGTACATTTAAACAAACACTGAATAGCCTCAAACTATAAACACTGAATAGGTTCAAACTATACTTTTCATACCATGGATGGTCAGTCCTTGCATCCATAACTCTGTGTACACATTTGAGAGTGGTTACATGTCTCCAGGCCCATTTCTCAGCTTTCCACCGAAACAGAGGCAGGTGACTGCTTTATTATTGTTTCAATTAAGGATTCTAGCTTTAACCCTTACCTTACAGAGATGCAATGAGGCCCTTAATCTGTTTTCTCTGAGTCAGATGAATGTATAGAAACAATGTCTATGTCTCTGTGTCCAGTATGAAGGAAGTTAGAGGTAGTTCCGCAGGTCAATACTAACTAACTTTAGCACAATGACTGGAAGTCTTTGGGTATCTGCGAGCATGAACTTCCAGTTGTTGCACTAGTACTAGTTAGCAACTTCCTTCAAACTGCACTCATAGACATAAACATGGTATCCATGAGATCATCTGATCCTGGGGAGCTAGATAAAGGGCCTCATTGCCAAAATCTCGAGGAATCCCTTTAACCATTTGGAATTCATTCCTAAACTTAACCATCTGTTCTAATCCTATCCCAAACCTCAACCCTTAACTTAACCAATCGGAATTAATGCCATAACTTATTAACAGTCAAAACTCAATGTTTATTTCCCCCCTGGACAAACATGGAATACTGAAATGAGACCGTGTGATATTGTTGGAATAACATATGGTACAGACAGAGTGTGTGCTTCAAGTGTGCTCAGCACTGCCTCACTCACACGCACGCACGCATGCACACACAAGCACACACACACACACTAGCTGCTTATGGGTGTGAAGGGGCTGTGGAAACGCTGCTGTGGTCCAGTCTTTGATCTGAGGGGATAAGAGGGGACAAGAACTGTAATGCTCTGCATGGATTTTCACTCTCTGAAGAGAGATAGGTCACCATGGAGAATAACACATGGCACAGACAGAGAGTGTGCTTCCAGTGTGCTCTCTCTCTCTCTCTCTCTCTCTCTCTCTCTCTCTCCCTCTCTCAAACACACACACACACACGCACACACACACACACACACACACACACACACACACACACACACACACACACACACACACACACACACACACACACACACACACACACACACACACTCATTTGGGTTCATTGTTTGGCAGAATGTGGAGTGGAGGAGGAAAGTGAGTGTCCAATATTACAGAGATATGTTGTAAATTACCCTCCTAATCCTCCTTGACAACAGGCTAGAGACAGGAATGAGAAACACTGTCTATCTCTCTACTCTCATCTTTCGTTCTCATTCTCTCTCTATACTGTATATACAGTATCTCTCTTGATACCTATTTCTCATACTCACGCTCTCTCGCGCTCTCTTTTTCTCATCACGTAGTTCTGAATGGATGTAACCTGAGGAATGCATTGTTTTTTGAAATCAAACACACACATGCTTCTTCTTCTTCTTCTTCTTCGCTACTTTCTCCATGCCATCCTTCACAAATCCAAGTTGTTCACGCTGTCAACCCATTTCTTTATTTTTTTCTGAAGAAGTATCCATCATGTTCTCTCAAGTTGTTTTTACGATTCCAGAGCTATTGCAAAAATGTGTCTGCCTGTTCCCTTTTAAGGAATAGGAAGGAATGTTTCCCCATCTCTCTCTCTCTCTCTGTCTGTCTGTCTCTCTCTCTCTCTCTCTCTCTCTCTCTCTGTCTGTTTGTCTCTCCCTCTCTCTCTGTCTGTTTGTCTCTCTCTCTCTCTCTCTCTCTGTCTGTTTGTCTCTCTCTCTCTCTCTCTCTCTGTCTGTTTGTCTCTCTCTCTCGCCCATTCTCCCATTCTTTATTTCTCTCTTTTTTCCGCCCCCCTTTCATTTACCAAAGAAGCGGGAGGGCGGGTGTCAGTATTGGGGTACACGTCTAGACTTCTCTGTGGGGATAAAAGTAAAATAAATCAGGGTTAGTTACACTGGACTAAATAAACTGTAAAACGACGAAGTAAGTGACAGAGACAGACTCCTGGAATACTATATTCATTATTGGATGGGAGGGCGAGACCCCAGGGCTCCCAGTACTAGCTATAAAATAATGTTTTCAACCATCTATCTATCCATTCTAGCATGCCTGGCATGTTTCCTTTAGCAAACAGCCCTTCTGGTCATCCAAACCTTCAAGCCTCAAGACTGCACTGATTACACACTGACGCATGCCTGACCACCCTCCTCTCGTTGTCTTCCTCCCTCCCTGTCTCGCTCTCACTATGCCTCTCTACGACTAAAGGGGACATTCAATAGCCCGAGAAAAGGAGAGAAAAACAGACAGAGAGAGAAGAATAGAGAGAAAGAGAGTGACACACAGAGGTAGACACAGAGAGAAATGTGTGAAAAAGAGATTGAGGGATGTTTGTTCCACCTCCAGCATCAACAGCAGGTCACGAGGTCAGAGGTCAGTCATACTAGCCCTGGGCTCTGATCACTGGTGAGAGAGGAATAGGAGAAAGCGGATCTGCTTTGATTTGGGAGAGGTGCTCCTCTGGCTATGTTCTAGTGCTGGGGACTCTCTCTCTCTGTTTACCAGTGGAGGCTGGTGGGAGGAGCTACAGTTAGATGGATGGAATGGGATCAAGACAAGGTAAAGCACCACATTAACTCCCCCCTCAATAAATACTTTTCTTTCTCTGTCTCTGAGAAAAAAAGTGTCATGGTGAACGCTTTGTTGTGGTTTGAATCCCAGAATAGCCTTTTCAGCCCACATCCCTTAACTTTTCCACCATGATCCCCTTTTGGAGGGCCCCCCCCCCCTCTCTCCCTTTCTCGGGACATTGAATGTCCCCTTTAGTCGGGGGGGGGGGGTTCAGACTTGGTCCAGTGTGATTTGCTTGGCTTGTGCCCAACCTCTGATCTGAGTTGGCACAGCAGTGTAATGATCTGAGTTGGCCCAGCATTGTAATGATCTGAGTTGGCCAAGCAGTATAATGATCTGAGTTGGCCCTGGAGCGTAATGACCTGTGTTTTTCCAGCAGTGTAATGATCTGAGTTGGCCAAGCTGTGTAATGATCTGGGTTAGCCCAGCAGTGTAATGATCTGAGTTGGCTCTGCAGTGTAATGGCTTGGCAATGCCACGTCTTGGTTTGTGTGCCAACAGACAAGGGGGACTGTAAGAGTTCTATCACACACACACACACACACACACACACACACGTGGGCACACATGCATGCAAACACACACACATGTGCAAAACATGACTCTTACACTGACACAGTTCTCCTACACTAAATGCATTTTCAGTACAGTGGGAACATAGTCATCTGAGAGAAAATGTGCCAATCTTTCCATTCAATGTGGCACAAAGGCACTAATTGGGTTTCTCTTCTTCCCTTGCGTTCTGGAGGTACAGAACAACAGGCTGTTTGTTATAGGTTATAAACTACTGTATGTCCCGTTTAAGTAATTAGGGAAAATGATTAAACACAATCACAGCTATTTCAATACATATGAAAACAGGTAATGTGCACCTTGCTAAAAAAATTTATTATTGCAACAAGATCTCATAGTTTCCCTTCGAAGTTCAACGTATTGTGGATGAACATCTATTTTTGATGCATTAATTCTGCGTGGTTACAGGGTTAATTCTGCATGGTTATAGTGTTAATTCTGCGTGGTTATAGTGTTAATTCGCCATGGTTACAGGGTTAACTCTGCATGATTACAGGGTGTGCTTCCGGCGCCGACAGAGATGGCCGCCTCGCTTCGCGTTCCTAGGAAACTATGCAGTTTATTGTTTTTTTACGTGTTATTTCTTACATTAGTACCCCAGGTCATCTTAGGTTTCATTACATACAGTCGAGAAGAACTACTGAATATAAGAGCAGCGTCAACTCACCATCAGTACGACCAAGAATATGACTTTCGCGAAGCGGATCCTGTGTTCTGCCTTTCACCCAGGACAACGGAATGGATCCCAGCCGGCAACCCCAAAAAACTACTTCGTAAAAGAGGGAAACGTAGCGATCTTCTGGTCAGACTCCGGAGACGGGCACATCGTGCACCACTCCCCAGTATACTTCTCGCCAATGTCCAGTCTCTTGACAACAAGGTTGATGAAATCCGAGCAAGGGTAGCATTCCAGAGGGACATCAGAGACTGTAACGTTCTTTGCTTCACGGAAACATGGCTCACTGGAGAGACGCTATCGGAGTCGGTGCAGCCAGCTGGTTTCTCCACGCATCGCGCCGACAGAAACAAACATCTTTCTGGTAAGAAGAGGGGCGGGGGCGTATGCCTTATGGCTAACGAGACGTGGTGTGGTCACAAAAGCATACAGGAACTCAAGTCCTTCTGTTCACCTGATTGAGAATTCCTCACAATCAAATGTCGACCGCATTATCTACCAAGGGAATTCTCTTCGATTATAATCACAGCCGTATATATTCCCCCCCAAGCAGACACATCGATGGCTCTGAACGAACTTTATTTGACTCTTTGCAAACTGGAATCCATACATCCTGAGGCTGCATTCATTGTAGCTGGGGATTTTAACAAGGCTAATATGAAAACAAGACTCCCTAAATTGTATCAGCATATTGATTGCGCAACCAGGGCTGGCAAAACCTTGGATCACTGCTATTTTAACTTCCGCAGCGCATATAAGGCCCTGCCCCGCCCTCCTTTCAGAAAAGCTGACCACGACTCCATTTTGTTGATCCCTGCCTACAGACAGAAACTAAAACAAGAAGCTCCCACGCTGAGGTCTGTTCAACGCTGGTCCGACCAATCTGATTCCACACTCCAAGACTGCTTCCATCATGTGGACTGGGATATGTTTCGTATTGCGTCAGACAACAACATTGACGAATACGCTGATTCGGTGTGCAAGTTCATTAGAACGTGCGTTGAAGATGTCGTTCCCATAGCAACGATTAAAACATTCCCAAACCAGAAACCGTGGATTGATGGCAGCATTCACGTGAAACTGAAAGCGCAAACCACTGCTTTTAATCAGGGCAAGATGACCGGTAACATGACCGAATACAAACAGTGTAGCTATTCCCTCCGCAAGGCAATCAAACAAGCTAAGCGTCAGTATAGAGACAAAGTAGAATCTCAATTCAACGGCTCAGACACAAGAGGTATGTGGCAGGGTCTACAGTCAATCACGGATTACAAAAAGAAAACCAGCCCCGTCACGGACCAGGATGTCTTGTTCCCAGGCAGACTAAATAACTTTTTTGCCCGCTTTGAGGACAATACAGTGCCACTGACACGGCCTGCAACCAAAACATGCCTCTCCTTCACTGCAGCCGAGGTGAGTAAAACATTTAAACGTGTTAACCCTCACAAGGCTGCAGGCCCAGACGGCATCCCCAGCCGCGCCCTCAGAGCATGCGCAGACCAGCTGGCTGGTGTGTTTACGGACATATTCAATCAATCCCTATCCCAGTCTGCTGTTCCCACATGCTTCAAGAGGGCCACCATTGTTCCTGTTCCCAAGAAAGCTAAGGTAACTGAGCTAAACGACTACCGTCATCACTCACCTCCGTCATCATGAAGTGCTTTGAGAGACTAGTCAAGGACCATATAACCTCCACCCTTCCTGACACCCTAGACCCACTCCAATTTGCTTACCGCCCAAATAGGTCCACAGACGATGCAATCTCAACCACACTGCACACTGCCCTAACCCATCTGGACAAGAGGAATACCTATGTGAGAATGCTGTTCATCGACTACAGCTCGGCATTTAACACCATAGTACCCTCCAAGCTCGTCATCAAGCTCGAGACCCTGGGTCTCGACCCCGCCCTGTGCAACTGGGTGCTGGACTTCCTGACGGGCCGCCCCCAGGTGGTAAGGGTAGGCAACAACATCTCCACCCCGCTGATCCTCAACACTGGGGCCCCACAAGGGTGCGTTCTGAGCCCTCTCCTGTACTCCCTGTTCACCCACGACTGCATGGCCACGCACGCCTCCAACTCAATCATCAAGTTTACGGAAGACACACAGTGGTAGGCTTGATTATCAACAACGACGGCCTACAGGGAGGAGGTGAGGGCCCTCGGAGTGTGGTGTCAGGAAAATAACCTCACACTCAACGTCAACAAAACTAAGGAGATGATTGTGGACTTCAGGAAACAGCAGAGGGAACACCCCCCTATCCACATCGATGGAACAGTAGTGGAGAGGGTAGCAAGTTTTAAGTTCCTCGGCATACACATCACAGACAAACTGAATTGGTCCACCCACACAGACAGCATTGTGAAGAAAGCGCAGCAACGCCTCTTCAACCTCAGGAGGCTGAAGAAATTTGGCTTGTCACCAAAAGCACTCACAAACTTCTACAGATGCACAATCGAGAGCATCCTGGCGGGCTGTATCACCGCCTGGTACGGCAACTGCTCCGCCCACAACCGTAAGGCTCTCCAGAGGGTTAGTGAGGTCTGCACAACGCATCACCGGGGGCAAACTACCTGCCCTCCAGGACACCTACACCACCCGATGTTACAGGAAGGCCATAAAGATCATCAAGGACAACAACCACCCGAGCCACTGCCTGTTCACCCCGCTATCATCCAGAAGGCGAGGTCAGTACAGGTGCATCAAAGCTGGGACCGAGAGACTGAAAAACAGCTTCTATCTCAAGGCCATCAGACTGTTAAACAGCCACCACTAACATTGAGTGGCTGCTGCCAACACACTGACTCAACTCCAGCCACTTTAATAATGGGAATTGATGGGAAATGATGTAAAATATATCACTAGCCACTTTAAACAATGTTACCTAATATAATGTTTACATACCCTACATTATTCATCTCATATGTATACGTACGTATATACTGTACTCTATATAATCTACTGCATCTTTATGTAATACATGTATCACTAGCCACTTTAACTATGCCACTTTGTTTACATACTCATCTCATATGTATATACTGTACTCGATACCATCTACTGTATCTTGCCTATGCCGCTCTGTACCATCACTCATTCATTTATCTTTATGCACATATTCTTTATCCCCTTACACTTGTGTGTATAAGACAGTAGTTTTGGAATTGTTAGTTAGATTACTTGTTGGTTATTACTGCATTGTCGGAACTAGAAGCACAAGCATTTCGCTACACTCGCATTAACATCTGCTAACCATGTGTATGTGACAAATAAAATTTGATTTGATTTGATTTAATTGTGCGTGGTTAATTCTGTGTGGTTACAGGGTTAATCCTGCGTGGTTACAGGGCTAATTCTGCATGGTTACAGGGTTAATTATGTGTGGTTACAGCATTAATTCTGCGTGGTTACAGGGTAAATTCTGCATGGTTACAGGGTCACAACAGAAACAACTCAAAGGTTAACAGTTTAGGCATTAACTAATGGTTAAGGTTAGGTCTAATGTTCGGGGAAGGCTTAAAACTAAATAATTACAAATGACTCGCTATCGTCAAGTATTCTCACAGCTTGCTGGAGCATTGTGAACTGTGATGGCGCAGTGGTCTAAGCAGCGTGCTCCAGCTCCTAGCATCACAAGTTTGCAACCACTGCTGGGCAATTGTTTTGAATTTTATTTGTGAGCGCCGAGGAAGGCATATATCGACATTCTCAGAACCATTCAAACGTTCGAAATCAAAGTCTATTTCTTGTGATCAGGTTGTATATTGAGCAATATGCTTTTCTGATAAGGCACACCCAGTTAGTTAACTGCCTTGCTCAAGGGCAGAATGGCAGATTTTTCCACCTTGCTGGCTCGAGGATTCAAACCAGCGACCTTTCGGTTACTGGCCCAAACGCTAGGCCACCTGCCGCCCCAGTATGCATGACTGTGTTATATGTACCACTCCTACATACCCCAGGAGATGAGATCGATGGAGACAAATTTCAGAGCCTAATGCCTGGACTCCATACCATCTCAGCCTTTTCTTGACATTTTTAGTATACCACATTAACATGCCTCATAAAATATGTCCTGTATCTCAGAGTGAGTGTGTGTGTGTGTACGGGTGTCAGTGTGTGTGTGTGTGTATGTGCCTATGCGTGTGTATAATGTCTGCGTACGTGTGTGTGCATTAGTCAATGTTTGTGTGTGTGTACGTCTGTGTGCGTTAGTCAATGTTATTGTGTACGTGTGTGCATTTGTCTGTGTGTGTGTGTACGTTTGTGCATTAGTCCAAGTGTGTGTGTACGTGGGTGCATTTATCCGTGTGTGTGTGTGTGTGTGTGTACGTGTGTGCATTAGTCCGTGTGTGTGTGAATTCCAAACCAATTCCGTGAGCTAAAATAAATGTCTGAGACCTTTGGAACAAGGTTTCCTATCCACAGAAGCAGCTATGACCATGGTATTACTGTAATATTATACTACGGTGTGTTAAAACAGAGGTTATATGGACCCCAGGACACACTGGATCAGACTTATATGCCTCACGACACACATAATAAACATAGAAATATGTACATTGTTTCAAGATGACCTAATGCATAGGGTATAATTTTGTCCCTCTCACCAGACAGGCATTTCCGAAGTTCAGTCAGCCTGCATCTCAAATGGCACCCTATTCATTATGTAGTGCACTACTTTTTTTGTAGAGAAGTAGTACACTATGAAGGGAATAGGGTGACATATGAGCTATAAGGGGGCCGTCAAGTCTGGAGAGTGATATTGTGTGCTGTGTTACCCCCCGTGAATACACCTGGAAGTTAGAAATGTGTGTGTGTGTGTGTGTGTGTGTGTGTATGTGTGTGTGTGTGTGTGTGTGTGTGTGTGTGTGTGTGTGTGTGTGTGTGTGTGTGTGGGTGCGTGCATGCGTGCGTGCGTGCGTGTGTGTGTGTGTGTGTGTATGTGCGCATGTACACTGAGTGTACAAAACATTACGAATACCTGCTCTTTCCATGACATAGACTGACCAGGTGAATCCAGGTGAAAGATATGATCCCTTATTTAGTGTAGATGAAGGGAAGGAGTAAGGTTAAATAATTATTTTTAAGCCTTGGGACATTTGAGACATGGATTGTGTATGTGTGTCGTTCAGAGGGTGAATGAGCAATACAAAAGATTGATGTGCTTTTGAACAGGGGAATGGTAGTAGGTGCAAAGAGCACCGGTTTGAGTGTGTCAAGAACTGTAACGCTGGTGAGTTTTTCACACTCAACAGTTTCCTGTTTGTATCAAGAATGGTCCACCACCCAAAGTACATCCAGCCAACTTGACAACTGTGGGAAGCATTGGAGTCAACATGGGCCAGCATCCCTGTGGAATGCTTTCGACACCTTGTACACTCCATCCCCTGACGAATTGAGGCTGTTCTGAGGGCAAAAGGGGGTGCAACTCAATATTAGGAAGTTTTGTAACCTGAGTGTATATGCGTGTGTGTTTACGCCCTTCAGAGTAGACCCCTGGTGAAGTTTTCAAAATCAACCACCTGGGTTGTGTTTGTTGACTCTTACTGTACTGTAGTCTATGTGTTTAGGAAAATACTTTTCAGAAGCAATAAATGTACATCTTCCTTTTCTTTTTGCTCAGTGGTAGCCATCTTGTCTTTCATGAAGAATGGCCTGACATTCTCCTGTAGAACACGACATGGTCCCATTATGCCTGGCGAAAACTACCAACGGTCAAGCATGGTGGTGGTAGTGTGAAGAATTGGGGATGCTTTGCTGCCTCAGCCCCTGGTGACTTGCCTTAATAGAAGGAACCATGAATTCTGCTCTGTATAAGAAAATTCTACAGGAGAATGTCAGGCCATCCGTCCGTAAGCTGAATCTGAAGCGGAGGATGCATGGCTCTCGTCCTTCGCATCTCCCGAGTCCGTAGCGGAGTTGCAGTGATGGGACAAGCCTGTAATTACCAATTGGAAATCACGAAATTAGGTGTGTCCAAACTTTTGACTGTTATTGTACAGTAAGAAAAAAAGGAAGTGTCTAAAAAGCTACACATTTGAGATGTTGTGGCAGGATTTGAAACGAGCAGTTCATGTTCGAAATATCCACAAATGTCAATGAGTAAAAGCAGTTCTGCATGCAATTCCTCTACATCAATGCGAGAGACTGATCAACAACTACAGGAAGAATTTGGTTGCATTAATTGCAGCTAAATATGGCCCAACCTGTTATTGAGTGTAAGGGGGCAATACGTTTTTCACACAGGGGTACTGGGTATTGCATAACTTATTTAGTTAACTTCTTGGTGACGGGGCAGTGTTTTCACGTCCGGATGAAATGCATGCCCAAATTCAACTGCCTGCTACTCATCCCCAGAAGATAAGATATGCATATTATTAGTATATTAATATTAATATTATTAGATTTGGATAGAAAACACTCTGAAGTTTCTAAAACTGTTTGAATCATGTCTGTGAGTATAACAGAACGTATGTAGCAGGCGAAACCCCGAGGACAAACCATTCAGATTTTTTTTTTTTGAGGTCACTCTCTTTTCAATGTGGTTTCATTGGGAATTTCTAAGGGACCTTCTTGCAGTTCCTATCACTTCCACTGGATGTCAACAGTCTTTACAAATTGGTTGAGGTTATTCCTTTGTGTAATTAAGAAGTAAGGCCATCTTGAACGAGGGTCACTTGAAGTGTACTGTTGGATAGAAGCTGGCTTCATTTTGTTTTCTTCCTGTATTGAACACAGATCATCCCGTCTTCAATTTTATTGATTATTTAAGTTAAAACGTACCTAAAGTTGTGTTACAAAAGTAGTTTGAAATGTTTTGGCAAAGTTTGCTGGTAACTTTTGAGATATTTTGTAGTCAAGTTGGAACCTGTGTTTTTCTGGATCAAACGCGCCAAATAAATGGACATTTTGGATATATATCGACGGAATTAATCGAACAAAAGGACCATTTGTGATGTTTATGGGACATATTGGAGTGCCAACAAAAGAAGCTCGTCAAAGGTAAGGCATGAATTATATTTTTATTTCTGCGTTTTGTGTCGCACCTGCAGGGTTGAAATATGCTTTCTTTCTTTGTTTACTATGGTGCTATCCTCAGATAATAGCATTGTTTGCTTTTGCCGAAAAGTATTTTTGAAATCTGACATGTTGGCTGGATTCACAACAAGTGTAGCTTTAATTTGCTATCTTGCATGTGTGATTTAATGAAAGTTAGATTTTTATAGTAATTTATTTGAATTTGGCGCTCTGCATTGGGACACTAGCTCCCAGAAAGGTTAAATAAATAAACTAAGTATCCATTTTTTTGTTATTTGTAAAATCAGGTTCCTTTAATCTAATATTAGGTTTTGATGGAGATCTATTATTTTTAAATTTGTATTTATTTTATTTAACCTTTATTTAATTAGGCAAGTGGGTTGACCTCTCTGGGATATGTGGGATTCAAATAAATTACTATAAAAATCAAACTTACTTACCTAGGATCATGCCTCAGGACTACCTGGCATGATGGCTACTTGCTGTCCCCAGTCCACCTGGCCGTGCTGCTGCTCCAGTTTCAACTGTTCTGCCTGCGGCTATGGAACCCTGACCTGTTCACCGGATGTGCTACCTGTCCCAGACCTGCTGTTTTCAACTCTCTAGAGACAGCAGGAGCGGTAGAGATACTCTCAATGATCGGCTATGAAAAGCCAACTGACATTTACTCCTGAGGTGCTGACCTGTTGCACAATCGACAACTACTGTGATTATTATTATTTGACCATGCTGGTCATTTATGAACATTTGAACATCTTGGCCATGTTCTGTTATAATCTCAACCCGGCACAGCCAGAAGAGGACTGGCCACCCCTCAAAGCCTGGTTCCTCTCTAGGTTTCTTCCTAGGTTTTGGCCTTTCTAAGAAGTTTTTCCTAGCCACCGTGCTTCTACACCTGCATTGCTTGCTGTTTGGGGTTTTAGGCTGGGTTTCTGTACAGCACGTTGAGATATCGCTGATGTAAGAAATACATATACATGAATACATTTGATTTGATTTGATTTGTCTCATCTCAGAAGAACCTGTCTTTACCTGTTCCAACAGACGAGGAGGTGACGATGGGGTCTCTCAAAAAAATTGCCTGGAAACGGTTCTCTTGGTTGCCCAGGCCTAGGATCCCGGGGCTTGATGATCTTCCAACTTCCATCCTTCTGTGTTACAGCGATCGATACGGTGTGATTGCAAACAATGTTATTCACCACAGATCCTCTCCCCCATTCTGACAAGCTTGACAACAGTATATGATTGGGGAGAATCACCTTGCATTCTCTAGAGTAGACCTTTTTTATTATCAAGGTTTTGATTCAAAGATGCTCCATTGTCTCTGAAAGGGAAAAAGATAGGGATAGATAGATAGATCGATCGATCGATAGTCTCTCTATGGTTAAAGGAGGCCGAGTGCATACGCAAGTCTTCAGGGTTATGTCTAGTTCAGGTTGGCTGCTGGCTCACCGACCGAGAGCTTCAAAGCAATCCAAAACCCATGCATATTACTTTTATGTGTGGTTGAAAAACCAGACCCAAAGCAGGGGATTACGCCTGAATGAATGTGACTCTTTGGCACTTTCGCTGTTTCCTGCTGCATTTAAACCCTGCGATAATGCTGTCTTCACGCTTTTCAGGGCCTAATGGCAATAAATGCTTCACAGTTTGTCGTCGTGTGAGCCCAACGTTTCTCCCCACTGGCGAGGAGAGAGGAGAATGTGGGCCACGCCACAATAAATGGCCAAGTCTGAAACCAAAGTCTTTAGCTGGAATTAGGGTGTCAAATGTCCTTCCCTAGGCTTTTGATCAGCAACGTTTGATTGGGCTCTCGGCTCCTCTCTTCACAAATTCCAGCCGTGTGACTCTCTCTGTGGTGTCTCTTCTAATATTGTGACACCCCTGTTTGTGCACACACACACACACACACACACAGACAGCACCACACCCATACATCAAGAGGCCATTGAGATTGTTTTGAAGAATATTCAAAGACAGATTTTTAAGCAGCCTAATTGGTTTTGATTAGTTTCACCATTAATCAGAAATGAATAAGCAAACAGAATGGGGAGCAGAATCCCCAGAGGAAGCTATAGATAGCTAAACTGAGCCTTAACACAATGCACCCCTTTACAGTACTGGTAATCTTATGCCACATTCACAAACATAAACTATCATGCAAGCTCCAACTGCTTTACTAGCTGATGGCCACAATTTAAAGCAATTCAAACTAGACCTTCTAAAATATTTCTGCTTCTTTTGACCCACCTAGTCACCAAAACCAATGTAACTAGCCAGGAGATATTAGACCGAAAGCAATCCGTCATGATTCAACAAAAGATCTCAACCCACCATTATTGATATCCTCATATACTTTGCCTAATTAACACACAATGTTCAATGCTGGTGGTTCCAATGGCCCAGCTGGGGCATGGTGCTTGATCTTGATGGAGTTGTAGGTGTCATTCCCACATGGGCCACATACTTTGTGCAAAATAACTGTGTTTTTGCTCTTGATAAAAACAGCCAGCCTGGCGTCTCCAGCTGTGACTCTGAGCTCTTCCTCATGCTGCCTGTCCCCCTCAGTCCCTCTTCACTTCACAGAACACAAATATCTCTAATGAAATCACTGAACACATCAAGATGAGAGACTGAGAGAGAGAGAGACCGAGAAAGGGAGAAACAGATTGATAGACAGAGAGGGACAGAGAGATATACAGGGAGAGAGAGACAAAGAGAGAGGGGGGGTTGACTAGTCGGGTGGGCGGGTTGGGGGGGTTGTGTTATGTGTCAGCATGGGTTGGTGTGTTGTTGTCCAATGTGTGTGTGTGTGTGTGTGTGTGTGTGTGTGTGTGTGTGTGGTCCGTAGCCATATCAAAACCATATGGTCACAGTTAGAAGGTAGATTATTTTCAATTGTTGAATGATCAAAACATATTTCCCAACTCCCTCGCCGCCACCTCCTCAGGAAAACATATGAATCCTAAATTATAATGGCATTCCAGGGATTCTTTGTGCATGGGGCTGCTGTCTCAATGGTGTGGCAGGGGCAATCTGGAATTCCTGGCTGGGAGATCAGAGGGGCTGATTTATATGGATGTACTTTCTCTGTGGTCAGGGGAAGAGAGAGAGGAGAGGGAAAAGAGGGAAGAGGTAGACAGAAAGAAAGACACAGTACTTAGCTTTGATGGAGCACTTGGTCTGATACAGGGAGCCAAGCTGGGACAGGGAGGAGAGTCTGGAGGGTTATGGTCTGATACAGGGAGTCGAGGGGAGGAGAAGGGTCTGGAGGGTTAGGGTCAGAGACAGGGAGGGTCTAGAGAGTTAGGGTCTTATACAGGGAGCTGAGAGGAGGAGAAGGGTCTGGAGGGTTAGGGTCAGAGACAGGGAGAGTCTAGAAGGTTAGGGTCTGAGGCGGAGAGCCAAGCCGATGGCCCCCACGCTAACCCTGTTCCTACTCCCCCACACTAACCCTGTACCTGCTGCCCCACACTAACCCTGTACCTGCTGCCCCACGCTAACCCTGTACCTACTCCCCACGCTAACCCTGTACCTGCTCCCCCACGCTAACCCTGTACCTGCTCCCCCACACTAACCCTGTACCTGCTCCCCCACACTAACCCTGTACCTGCTCCCCCACGCTAACCCTGTACCTGCTCCCCCACGCTAACCCTGTACCTGCTGCCCCACGCTAACCCTGTACCTGCTCCCCCACACTAACCCTGTACCTACTCCCCCACACTAACCCTGTACCTACTCCCCCACGCTAACCCTGTACCTGCTCCCCCACACTAACCCTGTACCTGCTCCCCCACACTAACCCTGTACCTGCTGCCCCACGCTAACCCTGTACCCAATCCCCCACACTAATCCTGTACCTGCTCCCCCACGCTAACCCTGTACCTACTCCCCCACGCTAACCCTGTACCTGCTCCCCCACACTAACCCTGTACCTGCTGCCCCACGCTAACCCTGTACCTACTCCCCCACGCTAACCCTGTACCTACTCCCCCACGCTAACCCTGTACCTGCTCCCCCACACTAACCCTGTACCTGCTGCCCCACACTAACCCTGTACCTGCTCCCCCACACTAACCCTGTACCTGCTGCCCCACGCTAACCCTGTACCTACTCCCCCACGCTAACCCTGTACCTGCTCCCCCACACTAACCCTGTACCTGCTGCCCCACGCTAACCCTGTACCTACTCCCCACGCTAACCCTGTACCTGCTCCCCCACGCTAACCCTGTACCTGCTCCCCACGCTAACCCTGTACCTGCTGCCCCACGCTAACCCTGTACCTACTCCCCCACGCTAACCCTGTACCTGCTCCCCCACACTAACCCTGTACCTACTCCCCCACACTAACCCTGTACCTACTCCCCCACACTAACCCTGTACCTGCTGCCCCACGCTAAACCTGTACCTACTCCCCCACGCTAACCCTGTACCTGCTCCCCCACACTAACCATGTACCTGCTCCCCCACACTAACCCTGTACCTGCTGCCCCACGCTAACCCTGTACCCAATCCCCCACACTAATCCTGTACCTGCTCCCCCACGCTAACCCTGTACCTACTCCCCCACGCTAACCCTGTACCTGCTCCCCCACACTAACCCTGTACCTGCTGCCCCACGCTAACCCTGTACCTACTCCCCCACGCTAACCCTGTACCTACTCCCCCACGCTAACCCTGTACCTGCTCCCCCACACTAACCCTGTACCTGCTGCCCCACACTAACCCTGTACCTGCTCCCCCACACTAACCCTGTACCTGCTGCCCCACGCTAACCCTGTACCTACTCCCCCACGCTAACCCTGTACCTGCTCCCCCACACTAACCCTGTACCTGCTGCCCCACGCTAACCCTGTACCTACTCCCCACGCTAACCCTGTACCTGCTCCCCCACGCTAACCCTGTACCTGCTCCCCACGCTAACCCTGTACCTGCTGCCCCACGCTAACCTTGTACCTGCTGCCCCACACTAACCCTGTACCTGCTGCCCCAAGCTAACCCTGTACCTGCTGCCCCACACTAACCCTGTACCTGCTGCCCCACACTAACCCTGTACCTGCTGCCCCACACTAACCCTGTACCTGCTGCCCCACGCTAACCCTGTACCTGCTGCCCCACACTAACCCTGTACCTGCTGCCCCACGCTAACCCTGTACCTGCTGCCCCACACTAACCCTGTACCTGCTGCCCCACGCTAACCCTGTACCTGCTGCCCCACGCTAACCCTGTACCTGCTGCCCCACACTAACCCTGTACCTGCTGCCCCACGCTAACCCTGTACCTGCTGCCCCACGCTAACCCTGTACCTGCTGCCCCACACTAACCCTGTACCTGCTGCCCCACACTAACCATGTACCTGCTGCCCCACGCTAACCCTGTACCTGCTGCCCCACGCTAACCCTGTACCTGCTGCCCCACACTAACCCTGTACCTGCTGCCCCACGCTAACCCTGTACCTGCTGCCCCACACTAACCCTGTACCTGCTGCCCCACGCTAACCCTGTACCTGCTGCCCCACACTAACCCTGTACCTGCTGCCCCACGCTAACCCTGTACCTACTCCCCATGCTAACCCTGTACCTGCTGCCCCACACTAACCCTGTACCTGCTGCCCCACGCTAACCCTGTACCTACTCCCCACGCTAACCCTGTACCTGCTGCCCCACGCTAACCCTGTACCTGCTGCCCCACACTAACCCTGTACCTGCTGCCCCACACTAACCCTGTACCTGCTGCCCCACACTAACCCTGTACCTGCTGCCCCACACTAACCCTGTACCTGCTGCCCCACACTAACCCTGTACCTGCTGCCCCACGCTAACCCTGTACCTACTCCCCACGCTAACCCTGTACCTGCTCTCCCACGCTAACACTGTACCTGCTCCCCCACACTAACCCTGTACCTACTCCCCCACACTAACCCTGTACCTGCTCCCCCACACTAACCCTGTACCTGCTCCCCCACGCTAACCCTGTACCTGCTCCCCCACGCTAACCCTGTACCTGCTGCCCCACGCTAACCCTGTACCTGCTCCCCCACACTAACCCTGTACCTACTCCCCCACACTAACCCTGTACCTACTCCCCCACGCTAACCCTGTACCTGCTCCCCCACACTAACCATGTACCTGCTCCCCCACACTAACCCTGTACCTGCTGCCCCACGCTAACCCTGTACCCAATCCCCCACACTAATCCTGTACCTGCTCCCCCACGCTAACCCTGTACCTACTCCCCCACGCTAACCCTGTACCTGCTCCCCCACACTAACCCTGTACCTGCTGCCCCACGCTAACCCTGTACCTACTCCCCCACGCTAACCCTGTACCTACTCCCCCACGCTAACCCTGTACCTGCTCCCCCACACTAACCCTGTACCTGCTGCCCCACACTAACCCTGTACCTGCTCCCCCACACTAACCCTGTACCTGCTGCCCCACGCTAACCCTGTACCTACTCCCCCACGCTAACCCTGTACCTGCTCCCCCACACTAACCCTGTACCTGCTGCCCCACGCTAACCCTGTACCTACTCCCCACGCTAACCCTGTACCTGCTCCCCCACGCTAACCCTGTACCTGCTCCCCACGCTAACCCTGTACCTGCTGCCCCACGCTAACCCTGTACCTACTCCCCCACGCTAACCCTGTACCTGCTCCCCCACACTAACCCTGTACCTACTCCCCCACACTAACCCTGTACCTACTCCCCCACACTAACCCTGTACCTGCTGCCCCACGCTAACCCTGTACCTACTCCCCCACGCTAACCCTGTACCTGCTCCCCCACACTAACCATGTACCTGCTCCCCCACACTAACCCTGTACCTGCTGCCCCACGCTAACCCTGTACCCAATCCCCCACACTAATCCTGTACCTGCTCCCCCACGCTAACCCTGTACCTACTCCCCCACGCTAACCCTGTACCTGCTCCCCCACACTAACCCTGTACCTGCTGCCCCACGCTAACCCTGTACCTACTCCCCCACACTAACCCTGTACCTACTCCCCCACGCTAACCCTGTACCTTCTCCCCCACACTAACCCTGTACCTGCTGCCCCACACTAACCCTGTACCTGCTCCCCCACACAAACCCTGTACCTGCTGCCCCACGCTAACCCTGTACCTACTCCCCCACGCTAACCCTGTACCTGCTCCCCCACACTAACCCTGTACCTGCTGCCCCACGCTAACCCTGTACCTACTCCCCACGCTAACCCTGTACCCGCTCCCCCACGCTAACCCTGTACCTGCTCCCCACGCTAACCCTGTACCTGCTGCCCCACGCTAACCTTGTACCTGCTGCCCCACACTAACCCTGTACCTGCTGCCCCAAGCTAACCCTGTACCTGCTGCCCCACACTAACCCTGTACCTGCTGCCCCACACTAACCCTGTACCTGCTGCCCCACGCTAACCCTGTACCTGCTGCCCCACACTAACCCTGTACCTGCTGCCCCACGCTAACCCTGTACCTGCTGCCCCACACTAACCCTGTACCTGCTGCCCCACGCTAACCCTGTACCTGCTGCCCCACGCTAACCCTGTACCTGCTGCCCCACACTAACCCTGTACCTGCTGCCCCACGCTAACCCTGTACCTGCTGCCCCACGCTAACCCTGTACCTGCTGCCCCACACTAACCCTGTACCTGCTGCCCCACACTAACCATGTACCTGCTGCCCCACGCTAACCCTGTACCTGCTGCCCCACGCTAACCCTGTACCTGCTGCCCCACACTAACCCTGTACCTGCTGCCCCACGCTAACCCTGTACCTGCTGCCCCACACTAACCCTGTACCTGCTGCCCCACGCTAACCCTGTACCTGCTGCCCCACACTAACCCTGTACCTGCTGCCCCACGCTAACCCTGTACCTACTCCCCATGCTAACCCTGTACCTGCTGCCCCACACTAACCCTGTACCTGCTGCCCCACGCTAACCCTGTACCTACTCCCCACGCTAACCCTGTACCTGCTGCCCCACGCTAACCCTGTACCTGCTGCCCCACACTAACCCTGTACCTGCTGCCCCACACTAACCCTGTACCTGCTGCCCCACGCTAACCCTGTACCTACTCCCCACGCTAACCCTGTACCTGCTGCCCCATGCTAACCCTGTACCTGCTGCCCCACACTAACCCTGTACCTGCTGCCCCACGCTAACCCTGTACCTACTCCCCACGCTAACCCTGTACCTGCTCCCCCACGCTAACCCTGTACCTGCTCCCCCACGCCAACCCTGTACCTGCTCCCCCACGCTAACCCTGTACCTAATCCCCCACACTAACCCTGTACCTGCTCCCCCACACTAACCCTGTACCTGCTGCCCCACGCTAACCCTGTACCTGCTCCCCCATGCTAACCCTGTACCTGCTCCCCCACGCCAACCCTGTACCTACTCCCCACACTAACCCTGTACCTGCTCCCCACGCTAACCCTGTACCTGCTCCCCACGCTAACCCTGTACCTACTCCCCACGCTAACCCTGTACCTGCTGCCCCACACTAACCCTGTACCTGCTGCCCCACACTAACCCTGTACCTGCTCCCCCACACTAACCCTGTACCTGCTCCCCCACACTAACCCTGTACCTGCTCCCCCACACTAACCCTGTACCTACTCCCCACGCTAACCCTGTACCTGCTGCCCCACGCTAACCCTGTACCTGCTGCCCCACGCTAACCCTGTACCTGCTCCCCCACACTAACCCTGTACCTGCTGCCCCACGCTAACCCTGTACCTACTCCCCACGCTAACCCTGTACCTGCTCCCCCACACTAACCCTGTACCTGCTGCCCCACGCTAACCCTGTACCTACTCCCCACGCTAACCCTGTACCTGCTCCCCCACGCTAACCCTGTACCTGCTCCCCTTGCACCCAGGATAATGTATGAAGTGCTGAAAGCCAGGCTCTGTTTGTCATTACGAGCCCCAGTCCCCTCACCCCTGTGGTGTGTGTGCGTGTGTGTGTGTGTGTGTGTGTGTGTGTGTGTGTGTGTGTGTGTGTGTGTGTGTGTGTGTGTGTGTGTATGTGTGTGTGTGTGTGTGTGTGTGTGTGTGTGTGTGTGTGTGTGTGTGTGTGTGTGTGTGTGTGTGTGTGTGTGTGTGTGTGTGTGTGTGCTGTATGTGTCAGGCATTACGAGCTCCAGTCCCCTCACATCTGTCTCTGGCCCCGTGACCCGTCACACCAGCCTGAGCCTGACACCGCTACATCACAAAGCCAGCATCACACACACACACACACGTGTACAAATGCAAGCGCACACACATTGAAGTGTGAAGTATTGTTGGAATGGTCGCATGATGATTAATCTTGCCTGAGACGGTGACCTGAAAACTTAGCTAAAATGTATATTTTAGGTCAGAGAGCCAATGTGGTCTTGAAGTGCCTCTAAAGCTAGCTATACAATAGACACTGACTGATTCAAAACACCAGAGTGAAACCAACACAAGTATCAAATGTGTGTTGCCAGCTGCCATGAAATCAATATTGAAAGAGGAAGACACATTTCAGTTGTGCAACTGACTAGGTTGTCCCTTTTCCTTCCCTAGGGTGTAAGTGTGAGATCTCAGCCTTGGCCATTGTTGACCCAGTGCATATAAGTTAGACTGGAAGCTAACATACAGTATATTGCCTTTCATTGCAATATAGCTTAGCTTAGCCTACATTCTAAACCTCACATTTGCATGGAAACATGGTGCACATTGAGTGGATGCCAAGCTAGGCTAACAGCGTGAAAAATCCAGCAGGAACCCATAAGTTCTGGAAACAAACTCAGTTCAATTCAGTACTAGTCTAGTCCTATTTTTTACAAATATTATTTGTTCTTTTTTATCCCCAAAATGTCCCCCACTCCATATATAGACATATATATACGAACAAAAACTTACAGACGCACACAAACAATGACTACATCTCATCTGCCTAGACCCGCATACTCACGCCCCCATCCCTACTGCCTATGTTATTGTTTGCCACTTGGCCTTAAATTGTGTATAAAAAAAGATCTCAGTTGCTATTTCAATATTTCAATAATAAATCATTAGATTTTTCCATTGTGTTAATGATGGGGGATTTATTCATTTTCACGATTTTTGTCTCTTTTTTTTCAAGATGAGTGTTTAGAAATGAATTGCCCAGCCCATTGGGTATCTCACAATATGTCATGTCTTGAAATATACAGACAAACAGATTCAAAGTATGCTTACCTTGTAATACAGTTAGCCAACTTTCCAGCTCCGCCGACTTCCAGACTTTAATTGCATTCCAAGAAAGCATTCGTTTATACTGAATTAAGCGTACATTTTCGCTAACTGTAATGTTGTTAGTTATGCCCCAACTTTCCCTCCATCTTGTGCCAACATCAGTTCCTTTTGAAACATTTGACCCAGTTAACCAATTTAAAGGCAATGCTACCAAATACTAATTGAGTGTATGTAAACTTCTAACCCACTGGGAATGTGGTGAAAGAAATAAAAGTTGAAATAAACCCTTCTCTCTACTATTATTCTGACATTTCACATTCTTAAAATAAAGTGGTGATCCTAACTGACCTAAGACAGGGAATTTTTCTAGGATTAAATGTCAGGAATTGTGAAAAACTGAGTTTAATGGATTTGGCTAAGGTGTATGTAAACTTCCGTCTTCAAATGTATATGTCACTCCCTTTGGTTACTTCCCCAGGCGTCACTGTTTCTTTTTCAGTTTCATGTTTGTGTTGTTCGTGTTTCTTTTTTAAATTTTTTATTAAATCACTTACTCCCTGAACTTGCTCCCCGACTCTCAGCTCACATCGTTAGAATGGGTCTATAATCAGCAGGGACTTTCCAGATTTGACTGGTTTTAATGTAACTTAATTAACCGTTTGTTACATGGAACTAGGAAGTACTGAATTTAGTGACTTGGGTTTTCATCTGCGCAAATATGGGGGCTACTTTGTTCCTAAATATTTAATATAATTCTATTGCAAAGGCATCCATTCCTGGTGCTTTTCTCCATGCAAATGTTTTAACAGTATCTAATATTTCTTCTTGGGTGATTGTCTGCTGATAATTGCTTCAGAGTTGTTGAGAAGGTCATAGGATCTGGCCAACGGTTGGTTAATTCTAATTTATATACATGTTCATAGAAGCTTTTAAATTGTAATTAATTGCATTTCTAGTTCTAATTGCCACTTTGGTATCTGTATCTTTAAAATTATAACTGATTTAGCATTCTTCTTGTGAGACCTTTAAGATATTTACCAGGTTTATTTGCCATAAATTAGTATGCTTTATTTGAGTTTAACCTGCAGTTGTTGGCTCTATTAAAGTAAAAGATCGTATTCCTGCCTAAGTTCAGAAATTACATTTTCATCTTTACCTTGTTAATATTGTTTATGGGCTTTTTCCAAGATGGTAATTTATTTTTCTTTAATTTACATTTCTAAATCAGATTGAACTTTTAGAATATGAAATGATCATTCCCCTTATGCACGCCTTAAAGGCATCCCAAATTATATCAGGGGTCGGCTTTTCTCTGTCCTTTATGTCTACATTTGTAACGGTAAACGGTTTTCATTTGGAGCTCTGTTTATTCTCCAAATTCAGTCGCTAAGTGCATTCTCTATTGGTATAATTAAGCATGTTACTGGAGAATGATCCGATATCATTAAATCATGAATTTATGAATCCAGTAAATTGAGTGCATTTTTGTATATAAAAATGTAGCCAATTCATGAATGGATTTTCTTACTTTGAGAAAAGACAAGTCTTTTGTAGTTGGAAATACTAATCTCCAGGTGTCCTGTAAGTTCAAATCAAATCAAAGTTTATTTGTCATGTGCGCCGAATACAACAATACAATACTTACAGTGTGTGTGTGTGTGTGTGTGTGTGTGTGTGTGTGTGTGTGTGTGTGTGTGTGTGTGTGTGTGTATGTATGTAGGTAAGTAAAGAAATAAAACAACAGTAAAAATACATTTGAAAAACAGTGTAGCAAGCCTATATACAGACACCTGTTAGTCAGGCTTATTGAGGTAGTATGTACATGTAGGTATCGTTAAAGTGAATATGCATATATGATGAACAGAGAGTAGCGCAGAAGCGTAAAAAGAGGGTTGCCGGGTGCTGGGACACAATGCAGATAGCCCGTTTAGCCAATGTGCGGGAGCACTGGTTGGTGGGGCCAATTTAGGTAGTATGTACATGAATAGTTAAAGTGACAATGCATATGAGATAAACAGAGAGTAGCAGCAATGTTAAAAAGGGGTTGGGGGGGCCACACAATAAAAATAGTCTGGGTAACCATTTGGTTACCTGTTCAGGAGTCTTATGACTTGGGGGTAAAAACTGTTGAGAAGCCTTTTTGTCCCAGACTTGGCACTCCGGTACCGCTTGCCATGCGGTAGTAGAGAGAACAGTCTATGACTGGGGTGGCTGGGGTCTTTGACAATTTTTAGGGCCTTCCACTGACACCGCCTGGTGTAGAGGTCCTGGATGGCAGGCAGCTTAGCCCCAGTGATGTACTGGGCCGTATGCACTACCCTCTGAAGTGCCTTGCGGTCAGAGGCCGAGCAATTGCCGTACCAGGCAGTGATGCAACCGGTCAGGATACTCTCGATGTTGTAGCTGTAGAACCTTTTGAGGATCTCAGGAAATCAGCCAAATCTTTTTATTTTCCTGAGGGGGAATAGGCTTTGTCGTGCCCTCTTCATGACTATCTTGGTGTGTTTGGACCAATCTAGTTTGTTGTTGATGTGGACACCAAGGAATTTGAAGCTCTCAACCTGCTCCACTACAGCCCCGTCGATGAGAATGGGGAATTGCTAGGTCCTCCTTTTCCTGTAGTCCACAATCATCTCCTTAGTCTTGGTTACGTTGAGGGATAGGTTGTTATTCTGGCACCACCCGGCCAGGTCTCTGACCTCCTCCCTATAGGCTGTCTCGTTGTTGTCGGTGATTGTCGGTGAACACACACTATTGTGTCGTCAGCAAACTTAATGATAGTGTTGGAGTCGTGCCTGGCCATGCAGTCGTGGGTGAACAGGGAGTACAGGAGGGGACTGAGCACGCACCCCTGGGGAGCTCCAGTGTTGAGGATCAGCGTGGCAGATGTGTCGCTACCTACCCTCACCACCTAGGGGCGGCCTGTCAGGAAGTCCGGGATCCAGTTGCAGAGGGAGGTGTTTAGTCCCAGGATACTTAGCTTGGTGATGAGCTTTGAGGGTACTATGGTGTTGAACGCTGAGCTGTAGTCGGTGAACAGCATTCTCACATAGGTGTGTTCCTGGTGTAACTCGGGCAGTTGTTGTTGCCATCCTGTACCTGTCCCGCAGGTGTGATGTTCAGATGTACCGATCATGTGCAGGTGTTGTTACACGTGGTCTACTACTGCGAGGACGATCAGCTGTCCGTCCTGTCTCCCTGTAGCACTGTCTTAGGCGTATCATAGAACGGACATTGCAATTTATTTCCCTGGCCACATCTGCAGTCCTCATGCCCTCTTGCAACATGCCTGAGGCATGTTCACGCAGATGAGCAAGGACCTTGGGCATCTTTCTTTTGGTGTTTTTCAGAGTCAGTAGAAAGGCCTCTTTAGTGTCATAAGTTTTCATGACTGTGACCTAAATTGCCTACCATCTGTAAGCTGTTAGTGTCTTAATGACCGTTCCACAGGTGCATGTTCATTAATTGTTTATGGTTCATTGAACAAGCATGGGAAACAGTGTTTAAACCCTTTACAGGAAGATCTGTGAAGTTATTTGGATGTTTAAGAATTATCTTTGAAAGACAGGGTCCTGAAAAAGGGACATTACTTTTTTTGCTGAGTTGACAATGAAATCAAGTGTATTTTTCACCATGTAAGGTACAATTCAACATTCGAAAATGTCCTTCTTGGTCCATGTGCTTGGATATAAGGGGAACTTGTGTATTCTTATTAATCAGGATGCCTACACCTAGGTGGCAGCGTAGGCCTGTCCTACCCAGCTCCTCTTTAAATGTTCAATTTCTCCTTGTTTTAAATGTAACACTTGTAAGAAAACCACATCTGCTGACAATCTCTTTAATTAAGTGCTCGAGAACCATATGCTTCCTCCCCATCATGAAGCCCAAGCACATTCCATGTTATCATTTTGATTTTGTTGGTATTTACTTGTATAGAATGTAAGTAAACATCAGTTCCATCTATCACTGAAGAAACAAGTAAAACATTTGAACAGACATGACATATTAGGGTGGTGGGCATTCCATAGAATGGGAGGATCATAGTATAAATACATAGTTATTGTATACATAACATAAAAAAACAGAAACAAACATAAAGCAAAGTATGTCTTTGTACTTGAGGCGCTATGCCCAATTAAGGCTTTTTTTCTCAGACTCCTGTCCTAACGTATCAACAAAAACTGGCTGTAGCTCAGGCCCTGAAGCAAGACTATGCATTTTATTGGTACCATTTGAAAGGAAACACTTTGAAGTTTGTGGAAATGTGAAAGGAATGTAGGGGAATATAACACATTCGATCTGGTAGAAGATAATACAAAGGAAAAAAACTTTTTGCACCATCATCTTTGAAATGCAAGAGAAAGGCCATAATGTATTGTTCCAGCCCAGGGGCAATTTAGACATTGGCCACTAGATGGCAGCAGTATATGTGCAATGTTTTTGGCTGATCCAATGAACTATTTCAATACTGTTCAAAATGTTATATCAAGACTGCCCAAATGTGCCTAATTTGTTTACTAATAACTTTTCATGTTCAAAACTGTGCACTCTCCTCAAACAATAGCATGGTATTATTTCACTGTAATACCTACTGTAAATTGGACAGTGCAGTTAGATTAACAAGAATGTAAGCTTTCTGCCAATATCAGATATGTCTATGTCCTGGGATATGTTCTTGTTACTTACAACCTCATGCTATTCGCATTAGCCTACGTTAGCTCAACCATCCCACAGGGGACCCACCAATCCTGAAGAAGTTTTAAGTACTGTGGTTTGATGCCCTCCCAGTCACCCCATCTGAAATCCACCGGAAATAGCCCCTCTACATTTTCACCAATAACTTCTCCTCGGAGCACTGTGCTCTCTTTCAACTGGAAAGGTTTCCTGCAGCCTGTTCAGGACTTCATCTGCACTTGTGAACTCCATTCTCTCTGTACCCTTCCATACCCACTGCCAGGAATTGGAGTTGAGAATATTCCTTTTTCCTCCAGTGATTGTCTAATTGGAATTAATTGCTTGCATTTTCTCAGCTTAGCAGATAGATCCTGAATGATTTGAATGGACTGGCCATGGATGTTGATTTCCTCTCCCATCTGTGCCTTCAGAAGGTTGACTTTGGTCTGATAGTTCCACAGCTTAAAGATTACTATGAGAGGGTATTTAACATTCTTCTGTTTCAGGGTCAATCCGATGGCATCACTCCAGATCCTCCGGTGATACATCCACGTCAAGCTACTCCGATATCAGCTTCATCTCATAGCTGGAAAGGTCTCCTTTTTCCTTGTCTTCCGGTAGGGACAATATTCTCATATTATTTTGACTCGCTCTTTTCTAGCGGGTTCATCTTCTAAAGTTTGTACCTTTGTTTCCAGAAGGCCAATTTTGTTGTCTTGTTCGTCCACTCCCCACACTGTATATACATATATTACACAATACTCTACTTTCGAGTAAATCTACGTTTTTAACAGCAGAGTTTGTTTTGGTGAGCTTTGAGAGCATTTTAGCTATGTTTTCCTGGATATCCTTCAGCTCCCAGATAGATAAAAATGTACCCCCGCTTGGTATTCCTTGCTGTCGCTAAGCCCTAGGCTATAAATTCCTACCATCAGAGGGCGAGTGGAGTTTGCCACTCAAGACAGGCCGCTTTGACATTTCTGGCATTTAGCCTCCAGTCAGAGCACAGCTATATGCCATAGACAAGCCATCTAGCCATGAGTTCATTTGAAATACAATAGCCAGAAATTTCGGCCTGCCACTTTCTAGTTAACCACAGCCAGTCAGAGGCTGCAAGCTGTTTTCATGGAGATCTATAAACCTCAGGCTACTTTTTTGCCATTTAAATTGATTTGATTCATTTGCCAATTTCTAAACAAAACAACTACACATGACACAAAAGTGATACACTAAAATAATTTACAGTTCATAGCCAGTAATAGCCTTCATTTCATTTATTAGTTTTATATACTAGGCTATATTTTCGAGGCAACACCAACTGTTCCAGTTGCCTCATTTAATTAAGAGATGCCACTTCTTAAACTACTTCACAAAGTGTTGATCCCCTTCATTAAGGTGGAAATTGTCTGTTGTCATCAAGCCAATCCTAGTCTATTGTATTGAGACCATTAATACATAGCTTACATTCCAATGTCAATTTTATTCTATGGCCTATTTACCACTTCAAACTATACTGAACAAAAATATAAAAGCATAGTGTAAAGTGTTGGTCCCATGTTTCATAAGCTGAAATAAAAGATCCCAGAAATGTTCCATAAAAAAAACCTTATTTCTCTCAAAATTTTGTTCATAATTTGTTTGACATCCCTGTTAGTGAGCATTTCTCCTTTGCCAAGATAATCCATCCACCTGACAGGTGTGGCATATCTAGAAGCTGACTAAACAGCATGATCATTACACTGGTGCAGTTTTGTCACACAACACAATGCCACAGAGATCTCAAGTTTTGAGGGAGCGTGCAGTTGGCATGCTGACTTCAGGAATGTCCACCATAGCTGTTCATTTTTTTTACCCTAAGCCGCCTCCAATGTAATTTTAGAGAATTTGGTATTTCCAACCGGCCTCACAACCCCAGACCGTGTACATGGCGATGTGTAGGCAAGCGATTTGCTAATACACCAAACAAAAAGCTTTGTCATGCAGAAATACATGCAACCAAACAAAGACAAGATCCCACAACCGAAGGTGGGAAAAAGGGCTGCCTAAGTATGATCCCCAATCAGAGACAACGTTAGACAGCTGCCTCTGATTGGGAACCATACTAGGCCAACAAAGAAATAGAAACATAGATATACAAAAACTGGAGTACCCACCCTAGTCACACCCTGACCTAACCAAAATATAGAGAATAAACAGGTATCTCTAAGGGCAGGGTGTGGCAAATAGATTAGGGCCTAATTCATTTATTTAATTTGCCTGATTTCCACATATAAACAGTAACTCAGAAAAATCTATGAAAATATTGCATGTTGAGTTAATATTTTTGTTCAGTATATGTTCAAATAGAATCCACAGTCAATGTTGCAACTTGCAATGTACAGTAGCTTGTGAAAGTATTCAACCCCCTTGGCATTTTTCCTATTTTGTTGCCATACAACCTGGAATTAAAATAGTTTTTTTTGGAGGGTTTGTATCATTTGATTTACACAACATGCCTACCACTTTGAAGATTAAAAATATTTTATCGTGAAACTAGCAACAAATAAGACAAAGAAACTGAAAACTTGAGCGTGCATAACTTTTCACCCCCCCAAAGTCAATACTTTGTAGAGCCACTTCTTGCAGCACGTACAGCTGCAAGTCTCTTCGGGTATGTCTCTATAAGCTTGGCACATCTAGCCACTGGGATTTTTGCCCATTCTTCAAGGCAAAACTGCTCCAGCTCCTTCAAGTTGGATCGGTTCAACTGGTGTACAGCAATCTTTAAGTCATACCACAGATTCTCAATTGGATTGAGGTCTGGGCTTTGACTAGGCCATTCCAATACATTTAAATGTTTCTTCTTAAACCACTTGAATGTTGCTTTAGCAGTATGCTTTGGGTCATTGTCCTGTTGGAAGGTAAACCTCCGTCCAGGTCTCAAATCTGTGGAAGACTGAAACCTGTATTTAGTGCCATCCATCATCCCCTCAATTCTGAGGGTGATGAGAGGTGTTGGGTTTGTGACAGACATAGCATTTTCCTTGATGGCCAAAAAGCTCAATTTTAGTCTCATCTGACCAGAGCACCTTCTTCCATATGTTTGGGGAGTCTCCCACATGCCTTTTAATCAACAACCAAACATGTTTGCTTATTTTTTTCACTAAGCAATGTCTTATTATTATTTTTTTACTCAAGAATGTATAGATATCATAACAGTCACTAATTAATTATTTCCTCATATCAGTCTCATTCTGATTCTGTAAATCTGCACAAACCCGAGTCTCACTGATCAATCCATACCACACAAATGTATTTGATTATGTTATGACATAGCCCTGTTGGGGGAGGTTTATGAACCCCCATAAATATTTTTCCCTATTTTTCTCTACACTCTACAGAATGGACTCTTGGAAAGGCTTTTTGCTAACAGAGTATTGTAACATCAAAAAGTTAGGGAAAATCTTTACGTAACCAACCAGTTGAAAGTGTCCGTTGGCACTTAAAGAATATGATGTCAGATCAGTTGTCGTCTGAGACATTATTACTGATGATAGGACGACACATTCTAGTTATCAGATTCGCATTGGAATTGTTGTGCAATTTAAATGTTTGAATAATAAACTATTTGTGAAAAGATTAAATGTAACTTTAGCTTCTAAATGAGAGAATTGTTTTCATAAGTGAACTCTGCTCACTCAATGGCCTCGCCCAAGTTGGTTGTGAACTATGAAACACGCCCTTCTCTCCTCACCTACAAAAGCCCATTGACGAAAGTCAACCTCTTGTGTTCCCGATGACGTGAGGACTGCTGTCCATACGTTTAAAATCAAATCAAATCAAAGTTTATTTGTCACGTGCGCCGAATACAACAGGTGTAGACTTTACAGTGAAATGCTTACTTACAGGCTCTAACTAATAATGCAAAAAAGCTATTAGGTGAACAATAGGTAAGTAAAGAAATAAAACAACAGTAAAAAGACAGGCTATATACAGTAGCGAGGCTATAAAAGTAGTGAGGCTACATACTGGTTAGTCAGGCTTATTGAGGTAGTATGTACATGTAGATATGGTTAAAGTGACTATGCATATATGATGAACAGAGAGTAGCAGTAGCGTAAAAGAGGGGTTGGCGGGTGGTGGGTGGCAGGACACAATGCAGATAGCCCGGTTAGCCAATGTGCAGGAGCACTGGTTGGTAAGCCCAATTGAGGTAGTATGTACATGAATGTATAGTTAAAGTGACTATGCATATATGATAAACAGAGAGTAACAGCAGCGTAAAAAGAGGGGTTGGAGGGGCAGACAAATTGTCTGGGTAGCCATTTGATTACCTGTTCAGGAGTCTTATGGCTTGGAGGTAAAAACTGTTGAGAAGCATTTTTGTCATAGACTTGGCACTCTGGTACCACTTGCCATGCGATAGTAGAGAGAACAGTCTATGACTAGGGTGGCTGGGGTCTTTGAATTTTTTTTGGGCCTCCCTCTGACATCGCCTGGTGTAGAGGTCCTGGATGGCAGGCAGCTTAGCCCCAGTGATGTACTGGGCCGTACGCACTGCCCTCTGAAGTGCCTTGCGGTCAGAGGCAGAGCAATTGCCGTACCAGGCAGTGATGCAACCAGTCAGGATGCTCTCGATGTTGCAGCTGAAGAACCTTTTGAGGATCTCAGGACCCATGCCAAATCTTTCTAATTTCCTGAGGGGGAATAGGCTTTGTCGCACCCTCTATACAACGGTCTTGGTGTGTTTGGACCATTCTAGTTTATTGTTGATGTGAACACCAAGGAACTTGAAGCTCTCAACCTGCTTCACTACAGCCCTGTCGATGAGAATGGTGGGCGTGCTCGGTCCTCCCTTTCCTGTAGTCCACAATCATCTCCTTAGTTTTGGTTACATTGAGGGATAGGTTGTTATTCTGTCACCACCCAGCCAGGTCTCTGACCTCCTCCCTATAGGCTGTCTCGGTGATCAGGCCTACCACTGTTGTGTCGTCAGCAAACTTAATGATGGTGTTGGAGTCGTGCCTGGCCATGCAGTCGTGGGTGTACAGGGAGTACAGGACGGGACTGAGCACGCACCCCTGGGGAGCTCCAGTGTTGAGGATCAGCGTGGCAGATGTGTTGCTACCTACCCTCACCACCTAGGTGTGGCCCGCCAGGAAGTCCAGGATCCAGTTGCAGAGGGAGGTGTTTCGTCACAGGATCCTTAGCTTAGTGATGAGCTTTGAGGGTACTATGGTGTTGAATGCTGAGCTGTAGTCAATGAGTAGCATTCTTACATAAGCGTTCCTTTTGTCCAGGTGGGAAAGGGCAGTGTGGAGTGCAATAGAGTTTTGACGGTATGCAAATTGGTGTGGGTCTAAGGTTCTATTCTACCAACAGACAACATTGTACCCCAGCGTATCCGTTCTACCACCAGATGACAGGGCACTCTACAACGTATCCGTTCCACCATATTCTTCAAAGGACGAGGGAGATCTCTGCTGGGCAACCCAGCCTTCCATATTTGACCAGTCTATCGAAGCGCAGCTCAGAGTAAATATATTTCTTGCATTTTCTTTTTCCGAATGGGCAGTTAGTTAGAATGCATAAGATTCTGTATTTACAATAGCATAGCTTCAGAAGGCCCGATAGAGACCCAATCCTTTTGTTCCTCAGTCTTCCGGCGCTTTCATTCAATCCCAACCCCCTTTCTTTGTGTATCCAGCCATCATATCGGTTTCGTCCGCTAGGGACGTTTTCTTGTATGACATAAGTAGTAATTAATGTATGATCCATCATGTGTATATGCAATTCTGTGTGTTTATTTAGGTATTTAGTAAACACATATTAAATTAAATTTTGTATTGCTGATTCAACTTGTTAGCCAGGGTTTGCGAAGGTAACCAAGAATTTTACGACTTTCACATGAGACTGAATAAGGTGACGATTAATAATTGACTGCTATTGATATAAAAGATTACCAGGTCTTTAAAACCTCTCTAGGGTACCTGGCCAACATCCAGTGAGATTGCAGAGCGCCAAATTCAAATACACAAATACTCATTATAATAATTCAGAAAAGATACAACTATTAAACATAGTTTTAAAGATGAACTTTGTGTGAATCCAACCACGGTGTCAGATTTCCAAAATGCTTTACGGCAAAAGCATACCTTACAATTATTTGAGAACATAGCCCAGCAGACAAATCATTACAAACAGTAACCAGCCAAGTAGAAGAGTTACACAAGTCAGAAATAGAGATAAAATGAATCCCTTACCGTTGATGATCTTCATATGTTTGCACTCAGAAGACATTCATTTATTCAATAAATGTTCCTTTTGTTCGATAAAGTCTCTCTTTATATCTGAAACACTCCGTTTTGTTCGCACGTTTTCTTCAATAATCCACAGGCTCAAACGCAGTCACAACAGCCAGACAAAAAAATCCAAATTGTATCCGTAAAGTTCAGAGAAACATGTCATACGATGTTTATATTCAAACCTCAGGTTGTTTTTAGCCTAAATTATCTATAATATTTCAACCGGACAACAACGTTGTCAATATAAAAGGTAAAAAAGAAAAGGCACTTTCTCTGGTTGCGCGCATAAAAATGCTCTGTGGCACGGCAGGGTCCACTCATTCAGACTGCTCTTACTCCTTCATTTTTCAGAATACAAGCCTGAAACAATTTCTAAAGACTGTTGACATCTAGTGGAAGGCATAGGAACTGCAATTTGAGTCCCAAGTCAACGGATACTGTAATGGCATTGAATAGAAAACTACACACCAAAAAAATCCTACTTCCTGAATGAATTTTTCTCAGGTTTTTGCCTGCCAAATCAGTTCTGTTATCCTCACAGACAATATTTTAACAGTTTTGGAAACTTTAGAGTGTTTTCTATCCAAATATACTAATTATATGCATATCTTAGCTTCTTATCTTCCGGGCCCGAGTAGAAGGCAGTTTAATTTGGGCATGCTTACAAATGCTGCCCCCTACCCTAGAGAGGTTAAGACAACAGCTCTATAAACATTATTCTGTGGTGCACCCGACTTCATAGTTAATTACATTTACATGATTAGTTTAATCAGGTAATAATAACTACAGAGAATTGATTTGATAAAATAGCATGTCATGTATCACTTAATCCATAGTAAAGACATAACAATTATTTATTTACTAACACACTAAGTGATAACATAGGATACACACACAGTATAGGTCATTGATTAGACATTTAATTAAATGACAACAAGTCCCTAGCGGACTAACACAATATGACACTTGTTACACAAGATGGAGATTGAAAGAGAGAGAGAGCACGAGAGAGAAAGAGAAGCAACCCTGGGATACATTTGTGGACTATGCTCGCAATAACCCTAATACCTTGCCCCCAACTGCCGGTGTCATGGGTAAGAAGTAATGCATGTATTTACGTGTTGAAGGTCTTTGTCGGGTATCTCTGTTGGGGCCTTCGTGGGTAGGGTTCCACTTGGTGAGGAGAGTTCAATTGGGTATTCCTATTTCACATGGTCTTCTTCGTTCTCTGGTGTACGTCTCTGATTGTCCACAAGAGGTCACAATGTCCTTCTTAGTTGTCTGTTTACTAGACTCGTTCTGGAAGAGTGGTATCCTGAGGAAGTCTAATCAGCCGTGTCGATGATCCCAGAGTGGTAATGAAAGCAGTGTAGGACACAATGATTTGAAGAGAATAACTGAATGGTCCTACTTAAATTCATCTTCTTAGATATAGTAATACTCAACCGTAGTATTGATTGTTAAGAAGTTCTTTGTCTTCTTCAACCTTGTGTTGCGTTCCGGGGTCATGGATTACTGTAGAGCTCGCTGCAGCTGTGGTCCATTTTAGTCTGATATGTTAAAACGTCTTATGGCTGAGATCCCGCTAACAGGATTGATATGACAACAGCCAGTGAAAGTGCAGGGAGCAAAATTCAAAACAACAGAAATCTCATAATTAAAATTCCTCAAACATACAAGTATTTCACACCATTTTAAAGATACGCTTCTTGTTAATCCCACCTAAGTGTCCGATTTCAAGTAGGCTTTACGGTGAAAGCACCACAAACGATTATGTTAGGTGAGTGCCATTTCAGAGAAAAACACAGCCATTTTTCCAGACAAAGAGAGGAGTCACAAAACGCAGAAATATAGATAAAATGAATCACTAACCTTTGATGATTTTCATCAGATGACACTCATAGGACTTCATGTTACACAATACATATATGTTTTGTTCGATAAAGTTCATATTTAAATAAAAAAAAACTCAGTATACATTGGCGCGTTATGTTCAGTAGTTCCAAAAACATCCGGTGATTTTGCAGAGAGCCACATCACTTTACCGAAATACTATCATAAATGTTGATGAAAATACAAGTATTATCCATGGAACTTTAGATAATAATATGCATACAGTATCTTAGCTTCTGGGACTGAGTAGCAGGCAGTTTATTCTGGGCACCTTATTCATCCAAGCTCCTCAATACTGCCCCCAGCCATAAGACGTTAATTCTTAACTCAAATGCTTTATTCCCTCGGGTAAAAAGGGTGAGTTTACATCATTGACAAGGCTGAGCAAGGACACCGAACTCTAGGGAAGGAGCAAGAGACATTAAACCTTTACCCTGTGCTCACGAACATTGTAACCTGACATGACAGCAGCATGTTCTAAATTCCTCAGCTTCGAATTTTAACATAAGGCATTTGTATTACATGTAAATACTGAATCAGTCTTTACATACTGTCATAATAAATGAGAATAAAATATAGGAGGGAAATATATTAACATAGTGTGTCATTTCTTGTACTTTTACATTTGTAGTTCTGGTGTCCTGAAGTCGACCGTGTTGCAGAAGCTACCTTGCATTCTGTTAAACCAACTTGCCATCGCCACAACCTGGACTGGTGAAGGGGATAAGGCCTGTTACACTGACTTTTTTCTTAAGACTATTATTAATTACTTTTAAGTAAAATATTTTTTGACTTGTTGTGTAAGACCTTGTGCAATTCAAATGTAACTCAATGTTATTTTGTTGTGTATAGGAGCCATTTAGATGAACCCTGCAACCCGGGATGCCACGGATGAAAGGACCCAGATTCAGCTCAACCCGGGATGCCACGGATGAAAGGGCCCAGATTCAGCTCAACCCGGGATGCCAGAGATGAAAGGGTCCAGATTCAGCTCAACCCGGGATGCCACGGATGAAAGGACCCAGATTCAGCTCAACCCGGGATGCCACGGATGAAAGGACCCAGATTCAGCTCAACCCGGGATGCCACGGATGAAAGGGTCCAGATTCAGCTCAACCCGGGATGCCAGAGATGAAAGGGTCCAGATTCAGCTCAACCCGGGATGCCAGAGATGAAAGGGTCCAGATTCAGCTCAACCCGGGATGCCAGAGATGAAAGGGTCCAGATTCAGCTCAACCCGGGATGCCACGGATGAAAGGGTCCAGATTCAGCTCAACCCGGGATGCCAGAGATGAAAGGATCCAGATTCAGCTCAACCCGGGATGCCACGGATGAAAGGGTCCAGATTCAGCTCAACCCGGGATGCCAGAGATGAAAGGGTCCAGATTCAGCTCAACCCGGGATGCCAGAGATGAAAGGGTCCAGATTCAGCTCAACCCGGGATGCCAGAGATGAAAGGGTCCAGATTCAGCTCAACCCGGGATGCCAGAGATGAAAGGGTCCAGATTCAGCTCACCTGTTACCTGAAAGGGGCCCGGCACACAGGGGAGAGGGATCCGCTACAATGATGGTCAACATCAAGTCTCGGATCCCCTATCTCAAAGCCAGCCTCTACTCCCAAGCCACAAGACTGATCCAACAGCTGAACCCTGGGCTGACTACTGCACCCTAACACACACTTACCATTTGTGACCGACTGCCTTTATTTGGTTTTGTGTAGCAACATTTGAAATTGAGTTTTTTACATTAGATAAGAGCAGAGACACAAAGCTACAAAATGTTATATCAAACACTACATTTGAAGAACTATGGGAAAGTAATTCTGCTTTGAAAGTTGTTAAACTTGTAACCTCACTTTTGAGAAAATGGCCTTTGAATGTTTTGGTACCCACTGGAGAGCTCTTGTTTGTCTTCACCCATTCAGAATAGTTCACACCATCTTAAGCATTAGAAAAGATTACCTACACATACTGACCAGCTCAAACAGACAGAAGCTTGCTGTACGGTAGACCAATCCAAACTCATCTGTCGGCATGTCCAGCCCACTCATTATCTCAGCCAATCATGACTAGAGGCATAAGCAGCGTATTGCGGATACCCCGTAAATTTGGCGATGGACAAAAAAGCTGTTTCACTGCACTTGACCACTCTGGAGAGATGCCAGCCTCCCGATTATTCATTACTAACTGGGCGGTTTGTTGCTCTCATTTGCATCTCCATGTTGTGCTTTTTCTTATCCTCTAAGGGAATCCATGGCTTGTTGTGTTCGAGTCGCAGTGTAGCTTTACCCACAGATTGGTTCGCTGTTGTATATGACTGACCTCTCACGCGCTCCTGGTTGCCTGGAGATATATTGATCTATTGATTTTAAAGGCTTAATTTAAACTTTGCTGTCTGGCTTCTACATAGAGTATAATCACAGTTTGATGGTACAAAACTGAGCTACTCCCTCCCTATGCGTCCTATCGGTACGTGTATGTGCCTCACCACCCCAATTTATTCTCTTTCCAAGGGCGTAACAGTTGGAGTTGGACCAGCAGTATGTTGGTCAATGGTCATTGGTTTGTTGCCTTAACCACCAGGCCTCTTTGCTGCCTGGCTCTAACATTCAAAGCCTCACCCTACAGTGTGTTCATCTAGAACTAGCGTAAATTTGTGTCACTATCGAAAATAAATATATCCAATATGTCATTCTCCCTCAAAAGGGTGTGTCGGCCATAGCCCAATTGGCACCTCTGATACAGCATAAACAGACTGGGAGAAAACACTTAGAGACTACTCTGTAAAATCCACTGCTATTGAATTCCTGCTAAATGTTTGTGCTGGACTGAGGAGCCAGAAGTGCAGAGTCATGGGTTTGAGCCTGGGGCCTAGCTGTAATGTGATGTGTGGAAGCATCTGTTCACCTGTGAGACCTGCTGGGTCCCAGTAGCAGCACTTTATTTCCACCAGAAGCAGCTGTCCACACGTGTTAAAAGGTACACTAAGCGACATAACTTTGTTAAAATAAAGTTAACCCATTTTAAAACCTAGGCCCAGATGTGAGATGTGGGAATGGTGGCTGCTCATTTTCTGCTGAGGAGGACTGTGTCCACTCCTGAAAAGGTTAGACACCTCAGAGGAATACGTACTGAACACACACACTTGCTGGTACATTTTAACACACACACACACACACACACACACACACACACACACACACACACACAGACACGGGCGTACACACACACGTGCAAACCCACACACTCAAATCCCCCGTCACACACTCCACATACCCCATTCCACTGTTATAGGGTGGGCAGGCAGGCAGGCAGAAAGAGAGAGAGCTGGCTAACTCAATATCAACCATAAAACCATTCTCATTATCCAGGAACACATGGGCATCCCCGCAAGGTGAAACGAGATTCTGCAAAGTAAAATATGCTTGTATTTTACTACCTGCAATTGGATCCACGTGCTAGTGGTAATTTGGGGCAAAGCAGCACTCCTACATGTATATGCTTACGACTTTTTGATTATTACAATTACATGTGCATGGCTCTTGTTAAGACTCCCGACCATTTACGAGGAGAAACGTAAAGATTCGAGTCAAGCATTCTGGAGTTGTCTTTCTCTCTCCTTCCCTCTGTTTGTATTTCTTCCTCTCTCATACTCCCTCTCTCCCCCTGTCTCTCTCTCTCTCTCTCTATCTCTATATCTCTCTCTCTATCTATATCTCTCTCTCTCTCTCTCTCTCTCTCAAAACAATAAAGACATTACAAATGTCATATTATGTACACATACAGTGTTGTAACAATGTGCAAATGGTTAAAGTACAAAAGGGAAAATAAATAAACATAAATATGGGTTGTATTTACAATGGTGTTTGTTCTTCACTGGTTTCCCTTTTTTTGTGGCAACAGGTCACACATCTTGCTGCTGCTGTCTTGATCAAAATTGGGTTTGTTTTCAAATTCTTTGTGAATCTGTGTAATCTGAGAGAAATACTGTATGTGTCTCTAATATGGTCATACATTGGGCAGGAGGTTAGGAAGTGCAGCTCAGTTTCCACCTAATTTTGTGGGCAGTGTGCACATAGCCTATCTTCTCTTGAGAGCCATGTCTGCCTACGGCGGCCTTTCTCAATAGCAAGGCTATGCTCACTGACTGTGTACATAGTGAAAGCTTACCTTAATTTTGGGTCAGTCACAGTGGTCAGGTATTCTGCCACTGTGTACTCTCTGTTTAGGGCCAAATAGCATTCTAGTTTGCTCTGTTTTTTTGTTAATTATTTCCAATGTGAAATTCTCTTTTTGTTTTCTCATGATTTGCTTGGGTCTGATTGTGCTGCTGTCCTGGAGTTCTGTGGGATGTGTTTGTGTTTGTGTTTGTGAACAGAGCCCCAGGACCAGCTTGCTTTGGGGACTCTTCTCCAGGTTCATCTCTCTGTAGGTGATGGCTTTGTTATGGAAGGTTTGGGAATTGCTTCCTTTTAGGTGGTTGTAGAATTTAACGGATCTTTTATGGATTTTGATAATTAGTGTGTATCAGCCTAATTCTGCTCGGAATGCATTATTTGGTGTTCTACATTGTACACGGAGGATCTTTTTGCAGAATTCTGCATGCAGGGCGTATGTGTGGCTTCCATGTTGAGGCCCTCTTTGCGGGGGTGGGGTGCATGGGGTGGGCAGGAGTGGCATAGGTCTGATCTGAGGGGGCCTAAATGGGGTGTGGGCATGGTTGACGTGGGGGGGTGTTGATTGGTTGGGGTGGGGGTGTGGATGTGTCTGGGTGTACTGTGGTCTGGATGTAATTCCTCTTGGCGTGGGTCCTCTATGTGTAGGTCCAGGGGGGGTCCTGCAGATCTGGGAGGGTGTCTCGCTGGTCTGGGTGGGGTGTCTATTGATCTGTTGCTCCTGTGTGAAGTGTTGGGGATATGTTTGAGAGCGATGTCCTTTAGAGTTCGGGCAAAGGTGGGCACTGCTGCCTTGTAGAGGTGGACCTGGTCATAGAGGCTGTTCAAGTCCAGGGTGGAGTGGTGGGCCAGGAAGACGTTTGGTTTTGAGGCACAGTCACGGGAAATACTTGCATTTACCCGCTGTATTGCGGCAGGGTGGAAGTCTTTTCGTGGTAGCAGGGTGGAGATAACCACTTGTGCGATGGGGAAAGTAGAAGAAGCCTTTTCAATCACTCCCTTCAGTGCTGTGGCCACTCTCTCTCTCCCTCTCCCTCTCTCTGTGGTGTTATATGGAGGTCTGTGGTCAGGGGGTAACAGTGTAACCAGGTGTCAACTAGATTTACAGCACAACAGAGGAGAGGCGCAGAGGAGGGAGGGCCTCTAAATGGTTTACATCACACAGGACCCTCCCTCCCTCTCTCTCTCACTCCCTTCCTCCATTCATCATTATCTTCCTTTCTCACTCATGTTATTCCCTACCTTCTCTCCATCATCTTTCCATCTAACAGTCTTCAGTCCTCCCCACCCTTATCCTTCCTTCCCTCTACTTCTCCCTCTACCTCAAAAAAAAAATATCTGCCACCATTGTTGCAACCCTACTGCGAGTCTGTTCAACCTCTCTTTTGTATCGTCTGAGATTCCTCAAGATTGGAAAGCGGCCGCAGTCATCCCCCTCTTCAAAGGGGGAGACCCTCTAGACCCAAACTGTTACAGACCTATATCCATCCTGTCCTGCCTTTCTAAAGTCTTTGAAAGCCAAGTTAACAAACAGATCACCGACCATTTCGAATCCCACTGTACCTTCTCCGCTATGCAATCTGGTTTCTAAGCTGGTCAAGGGTGAACCTCAGCCATGCTCAAGGTCCTAAACGATATCATAATCGCCATCGATAAAATACAGTGCTGTGCAGCATTGTTCATCGACCTGGTTCACTAACTACTTCTCAGATAGAGTTCAGCGTGTCAAATCAGAGGACCTTTTGTCCAGACCTCTGGCAGTCTCTATGGGGGTGCCATGGGTTCAATTATCGGGCCGACTCTTTTGTCTGTATATATCAATGATGTCGCTCTTGCTGCGGGTGATTATTTGATCCACCTCTACGCAGACGACACCATTCTGTATACATCTGGCCCTTCTTTGGACACTGTGTTAACAAACCTCCAAATGAGCTTCAATGCCATACAACACTCCTTCCGTGGCCTCCAAGTGCTCTTAAATGCTAGCAAAACTGAATGCGAGCTCTTCAACCGATAACTGCCTGCACCCGCCCGCCCGACTAGCATCACTACTATGAACGGTTCTGACTTGGAAAATGTGGACAACTATAAAAACCTAAGTGTCTGGCTAGACTGTAAACTCTCCTTCCAGACTCATATTAAGCATCTCCAATCCAAAGTTAAATCTAGAATCTGCTTCCTATTTCGCAACAAATCCTGTTTCACGCATGCTGCCAAACATACCCTTGTAAAACTGACTATCCTATCGATCCTCGACTTCGGCGATGTCATTTACAAAATAGCCTCCAACACTCTACTCAGCAAATTGGATGCAGTCTATCACAGTGCCATCCGTTTTGTCACCAAAGCCCCATATACTACCCACCACTGCAACCTGCATGCTCTCGTTGGATGGTCCTCGCTACATATTCGTCGCCAAACTCATTGGCTCCAGGTCATCTATAAGTCTTTGCTGGGTAAAGCTCTGCCTTATCTCAGCTCACTGGTCACCATTGCAACACCCACCCGTAGCACACGCTGTAGCAGGTATATTTCACTGGTCATCCCCAAAGCCAACACCTACTCTGGATGCCTTTCCTTCCAGTTCTCTGCTGCCAATGACTGGAAAGAATTGCAAAAATCACTGAAGTTGGAGACATATCTCCCTCACTAACTTTAAGCATCTGCTGTCAGAGCAGCTTACCGATCTCCCCTTCTCTCTCTCCCTCCGTCCTTCCATGTAGAGCAGTGCAGTCTGCCATAGGGGCCCGGGTCTCTGGGTCTAGGTCTCTGGTTCTCTGGGCCTGGTTCTCTGGGTTTCTGGGTCTGGAGCTGGGCCTAGCTATCACATGCTGTCAAAACACTGTGCCTGGAAGGCCTTGAACGGAGCCAAGCGCTGGAGGATGAGAGCACGGGAGCGCTCCAGTGTGTGTGTGCTGGCCTGGGCCTTTCTCTCACTAGGATGAGCTCAGTGCTCACAAGCCCCAGAAACTCCACGGCTCTGGGGGCTACAGCCCAACACTACACACTTAGGAAAAAAAGTGCTATCTAGAACCTAAAAACTTTCTTTAGCTGTCCCCATAGGAGAACCCTTTGAAGAACCCTTTTTGGTACCAGGTAGAAGTCTTTTTGATTCCTCTGTGGAAAGGGTTCTACATGGAACCCAAAAGAGTTCTAACTGGAGGGTTCTCTTTTGGGGACAGCTGAATAACCCTTTTGGAACCTTTTTTGTAGAGAGGTCTCACCAGAAACCCCACAGCGATAGGGGCTACAGCCAAACACTAGAGAGGTCTCTCCGGGCCTTGTGTTAACCACTGCAAAGCAATGGCCTTACCCCGCCCTACCCTGCCCTGCCTTGGCTCCTCCTTATGTGTCTATTACCTTTGTATCCTTATATCTCTTTTTCTCTCTTGTTTTGTCTTCAACTCTCTCCTTATAACTATATCAATAAAGGACCACACACATCGCACAATATGTTGATCTGCAGTTCTTCTGCCTATAGTTCGGAGCACTGTTTCACGGACCACCCACAGGTGGACATCTGACTGCTGACATTTTTGCACGATTCTGCACTCAGTTCATAAATTACTACCAGCACCCTGTTCAGAGGTGCTGAGTACTCTCGGCTGGCAAAAGCTATTGGTCTCGCTCTCTCTCTCTCGCTCTCTCTCGCTCTCTCTCTCTCTCTCTCTCTCTCTCTCTCTCTCTCTCTCTCTTGGGTTATGTGTTTGTCTTCCTTTTGTTTTCTGTTTACATGATTGGCTGCTGTTTGTATGCTGAAATTCCCTCTAACTCTGACTTTTTCTCTCTCTTTCTTCCTCTCTCCCTTCCCCTTCCTCTCTCCCTCCCCCTTTCTCATTTTATTACAAAGTGGGAACAAGACTGAGAACACACAACCAGACCTGATTTGTCTCCAGCATCAGAAAAGGCTCCTTTGAAAGCGGGTAAAAAGGAACAGCAGTGTTTTTTGTCAAAACAGTCGTTTTATCGTTCAGGGAGTTAAGCATTACTGGTTGGCAGGGGAAATGACAAAACAGGGAAAGGTGGAGGGAAGAAAGTAGGGAGGAGGGAAGGGTGCATGGGATAAAAAGAAAGAGTACAAATATTATAGTGTGGGGAGAGAGAGAGAGAGACAGAGACAGAGACAGAGAGATAGATAGATAGATAGATAGATAGATAGATAGATAGATAGATAGATATATATATAGAGAGAGAGAGAGAGAGAGAGAGAGAGAGAGAGAGAGACAGAACCGGACAAGAACCTGACACCCTCAGCACACAGGGGGACAAACACCTGCCTGCAGGTGACAGCATTCCCTCCCCTACATGCCCCCCTAGGCACAACTATGACAACATAACCAACAAAAACCTCTCACAACTCCTGCAGCTCTGTCGCAAGCTGGGTATGTACATAGTCAATGGTAGGCTTCGAGGGGACTCCTATGGTAGGTACACCTATAGCTCATCTCTTGGCAGTAGTACTGTAGACTACTTTATCACTGACCTCAACCCAGAGTCTCTCAGAGCGTTCACAGTCAGCCCACTGACGCCCCTATCAGATCACAGCAAAATCACAGTCTACATGAACAAAGAAATACTCAATCATGAGGCATCAAAGCCAAAGGAACTGAATAACATTAAGAAATGCTATAGATGGAAGGAATGCAGTTTGGAAACCTACCAAAAAACAATTAGGCAACAACAAATTCAATCCCTTTTAGACAATTTCCTGGGTAAAACGTTCCACTGTAATAGTGAAGGTGTAAACATGGCAGTAGATAATCTTAACAGTATATTTGACCTCTCAGCTTCCCTATCAAATCTAAAAATCTCAAATAGAAAACCGAAGAAAATTAACAACAATGACAAATGGTTTGATGAAGAATGCAAAAATCTAAGAAAGAAATTGAGAAACCTGTCCAACCAAAAACATAGAGACCCAGAAAACCTGAGTCTATGCCTTCACTATGGTGAATCACTTAAACAATACAGAAATACACTGCAGAAAAAGAAGGAACAGCACGTCAGAATTCAGCTCAGTGTAGTTGAAGAATCCATAGACTCTAATCACTTCTGGGAGAATCGGAAAACACTAGACAAACAACAACACGAAGAGTTATCTGTCCAAAATGGAGATGTATAGGTTAACCACTTCTCCAATCTTTTGGGCTCTATAACAAAGAACAAAGAGCAAAAACATATACAGGATCAAATACAAATCTTAGAATCAACTATTAAAGACTACCAGAACCCACTGGATACTCCAATTACCTTGAATGAGCTACAGGACAAAATAAAAACCTTCCAACCCAAAAAGGCACGTGGTGTTAATGGTATCCTTAATGAAATGATCAAATATACAGAAAACAAATTCCAATTGGCTATACCAAAACTCTTTAACATCATCCTCTAGCTCTGGCATCTTCCCCAATATTTGGAACCAAGGACTGATCACCCCAATCCAGAAAAGTGGAGACAAATTTGACCCCAATAACTACCGTGGGGTATGCGTCAACTGCAACCTTGGTTAAATCCTCTGCATTATCATTAACAGCAGACTCGTACATTTCCTCAATGAGAACAATGTACTGAGCAAATGTCAAATTGGCTTTTTACCAAATTACCGTACAACAGACCATGTATTCAACCTGCACACCCTAATTGACAAAAAAACAAACAAACCAAAACAAAGGCAAAGTCTTCTCATGCTTTGTTGATTTCAAAAAAGCCTTCGACTCAATTTGGCATGAGGGTCTGCTATACAAATTGATGGAAAGTGGTGTTGGGGGTAAAACATACAACATTCTAAAATCCATGTACACAAACAACAAGTGTGCGGTTAAAATAGGCAAAAAACACACACATTTCTTCCCACATGGCCGTGGGGTGAGACATGGATGCATCTTAAGCCACACCCTCTTCAACATATATATCAACTAAATGGCGCGGGCACTAAAACAGTCTGCAGCACCCGGCCTCACCCTACTGGAATCTGAAGTCAAATGTCTACTGTTTGCTGATGATCTGGTGCTTCTGTCACCAACCAAGGAGGGCCTACAGCAGCACCTAGATATTCTGCACAGATTCTGTCAGACCTGGGCCCTGACAGTAAATCTCAGTAAGACCAAAAAAATGGTGTTCCAAAAAAGGTCCAGTCACCAGGACTACAAATACAAATTCCATCTAGACACCGTTGCCCTAGAGCACACAAAAAACTATACATACCTTGGCCTAAACATCAGCGCCACAGGTAACTTCCACAAAGCTGTGAACAATCTGAGAGACAAGGCAAGAAGAGCATTCTATGCCATCAAAAGGAACATAAAATTCAACATATCAATAAGGATCTGGCTAAAAATACTTGAATCAGTCATAGAACCCACTGCCCTTTATGGTTGTGAGGTCTGGGGTCCGCTCACCAACCAAGATTTCACAAAATGGGACAAACACCAAATTGGGACTCTGCATGCAGAATTCTGCAAAAAGATCCTCCGTGTACAATGTAGAACACCAAATAATGCATTCCGAGCAGAATTAGGCTGATACACACTAATTATCAAAATCCATAAAAGATCCGTTAAATTCTACAACCACCTAAAAGGAAGCAATTCCCAAACCTTCCATAACAAAGCCATCACCTACAGAGAGATGAACCTGGAGAAGAGTCCCCAAAGCAAGCTGGTCCTGGGGCTCTGTTCACAAACACAAGCACAAACACATCCCACAGAACTCCAGGACAGCAGCACAATCAGACCCAAGCAAATCATGAGAAAACAAAAAGAGAATTTCACATTGGAAATAATTAACAAAAAAACAGAGCAAACTAGAATGCTATTTGGCCCTAAACAGAGAGTACACAGTGGCAGAATACCTGACCACTGTGACTGACCCAAAATTAAGGTAAGCTTTCACTATGTACACAGTCAGTGACCATAGCCTTGCAAACACCTGCCTGGAGGTGACAGCATTCCCTCCCACATATGCCCCCCTAGGCACAACTATGACAACATAACCAACAAAAACGGGTCACAACTCCTGCAGCTCTGTCGCACGCTGGGTATGTACATAGTCAACGGTAGGCTTCGAGGGGACTCCTATGGTAGGTACACCTATAGCTCATCTCTTGGCAGTAGTACTGTAGACTACTTTATCACTGACCTCAACCCAGAGTCTCTCAGAGCGTTCACAGTCAACCCAATGACACCCCTATCAGACCACAGCAAAATCACAGTCTACTTAAACAGAGCAATACTCAATCATGAGGCATCAAAGCCAAAGGAACTGAGTAACATTAAGAAATGCTATAGATGGAAGGAATGCAGTTTGGAAACCTACCAAAAAACAATTAGGCAACAACAAATTCAATCCCTTTTAGACAATTTCCTGGGTAAAACGTTCCACTGTAATAGTGAAGGTGTAAACTTGGCAGTAGATAATCTTAACAGTATATTTGACCTCTCAGCTTCCCTATCAAATCTAAAAATCTCAAATAGAAAACCGAAGAAAATTAAAAATAATGACAAATGGTTTGATGAAGAATGCAAAAATCTAAGAAAGAAATTGAGAAACCTGTCCAGCCAAAAACATAGAGACCCGGAAAATCTGAGTCAACGCCTTCACTATGGTGAATCACTAAAACAATACAGAAATACACTACGGAAAAGGAAGGAACAGCATGTCAGAAATCAGCTCAATGCAATTGAAGAATCCATAGACTCTAACCACTTCTGGGAAAATTGGAAAGCAGTAAACAAACAACAACACGAAGAATTATCTATCCAAAATGGAGATGTATGGGTAAACCACTTCTCCAATCTTTTTGGCTCTATAACAAAGAATAAATAGCAAAAACATATACATGATCAAATACAGATCTTAGAATCAACTATTAAAGACTACCAGAACCCACTGGATTCTCCAATTACATTGAATGAGTTGCAGGACAAAATAAAAACCCTCCAACCCAAAAAGGCCTGTGGTGTTGATGGTATCCTCAATGAAATGATCAAATATACAGACAACAAATTCCAATTGGCTATACTAAAACTCTTTAACATCATACTTACAGTGCCTTGCGAAAATATTCGGCCCCCTTGAACTTTGCGACCTTTTGCCATATTTCAGGCTTCAAACATAAAGATATAAAACTGTATTTTTTTGTGAAGAATCAACAACAAGTGGGACACAATCATGAAGTGGAACGACATTTATTGGATATTTCAAACTTTTTTAACAAATCAAAAACTGAAAAATTGGGCGTGCAAAATTATTCAGCCCCTTTACTTTCAGTGCAGCAAACTCTCTCCAGAAGTTCAGTGAGGATCTCTGAATGATCCAATGTTGACCTAAATGACTAATGATGATAAATACAATCCACCTGTGTGTAATCAAGTCTCCGTATAAATGCACCTGCACTGTGATAGTCTCAGAGGTCCGTTAAAAGCGCAGAGAGCATCATGAAGAACAAGGAACACACCAGGCAGGTCCGAGATACTGTTGTGAAGAAGTTTAAAGCCGGATTTGGATACAAAAAGATTTCCCAAGCTTTAAACATCCCAAGGAGCACTGTGCAAGCGATAATATTGAAATGGAAGGAGTATCAGACCACTGCAAATCTACCAAGACCTGGCCGTCCCTCTAAACTTTCAGCTCATACAAGGAGAAGACTGATCAGAGATGCAGCCAAGAGGCCCATGATCACTCTGGATGAACTGCAGAGATCTACAGCTGAGGTGGGAGACTCTGTCCATAGGACAACAATCAGTCCTATATTGCACAAATCTGGCCTTTATGGAAGAGTGGCAAGAAGAAAGCCATTTCTTAAAGATATCCATAGAAAGTGTTGTTTAAAGTTTGCCACAAGCCACCTGGGAGACACACCAAACATGTGGAAGAAGGTGCTCTGGTCAGATGAAACCAAAATTGAACTTTTTGGCAACAATGCAAAACGTTATGTTTGGAGTAAAAGCAACACAGCTGAACACACCATCCCCACTGTCAAACATGGTGGTGGCAGCATCATGGTTTGGGCCTGCTTTTCTTCAGCAGGGACAGGGAAGATGGTTAAAATTGATGGGAAGATGGATGGAGCCAAATAGAGGATCATTCTGGAAGAAAAAGACCTGAGACTGGGACGGAGATTTGTCTTCCAACAAGACAATGATCCAAAACATAAAGCAAAATCTACAAAGGAATGGTTCAAAAATAAACATATCCAGGTGTTAGAATGGCCAAGTCAAAGTCCAGACCTGAATCCAATCGAGAATCTGTGGAAAGAACTGAAAACTGCTGTTCACAAATGCTCTCCATCCAACCTCACTGAGCTCGAGCTGTTTTGCAAGGAGGAATGGGAAAAAATGTCAGTCTCTCGATGTGCAAAACTGATAGAGACATACCCCAATCGACTTACAGCTGTAATCGCAGCAAAAGGTGGCGCTACAAAGTATTAACTTAAGGGGGCTGAATAATTTTGCACGCCCAATTTTTCAGTTTTTGATTTGTTAAAAAAGTTTGAAATATCCAATAAATGTCGTTCCACTTCATGATTGTGTCCCACTTGTTGTTGATTCTTCACAAAAAAATACAGTTTTATATCTTTATGTTTGAAGCCTGAAATGTGGCAAAAGGTCGCAAAGTTCAAGGGGGCCGAATACTTTCGCAAGGCACTGTAGCTCTGGCATCTTCCCCAATATTTGGAACCAAGGACTGATCACCCCAATCCACAAAAGTGGAGACAAATTTGACCCCAATAACTACCGTGGAATATGTGTCAACAGTAACCTTGGGAAAATCCTCTGCATTATTATTAACAGCAGACTCGTACATTTCCTCAATGAAAACAATGTACTGAGCAAATGTCAAATTGGCTTTTTACCAAATTACCGTACAACAGACCATGTATTCACCCTACACACCCTAATTGACAACCAAACAAACCAAAACAAAGGCAAAGTCTTCTCATGCTTTGTGGATTTCAAAAAAGCCTTCGACTCAATCTGGCATGAGGGTCTGCTATACAAACTGATGGAAAGTGGTGTTGGGGGTAAAACATACGACATTATAAAATCCATGTACACAAACAACAAGTGTGCGGTTAAAATTGGCAAAAAACACACACATTTCTTCACACAGGGTCGTGGGGTTAGACAGGGATGCAGCTTAAGCCCCACCCTCTTCAACATATATATCAACGAATTGGCGCGGGCACTAGAAAAGTCTGCAGCACCCGGCCTCCCCCTGCTAGAATCCGAAGTCAAATGTCTGCTGTTTGCTGATGATCTGGTGCTTCTGTCACCAACCAAGGAGGGCCTACAGCAGCACCTAGATCTTATGCACAGATTCTGTCAGACCTGGGCCCTGACAGTAAATCTCAGTAAGACCAAAATAATGGTGTTCCAAAAAAGGTCCAGTCACCAGGAACACAAATACAAATTCCATCTAGACACTGTTGCCCTAGAGCACACAAAAACTATACATACCTTGGCCTAAACATCAGCGCCACAGGTAACTTCCACAAAGCTGTGAACGATCTGAGAGACAAGGCAAGAAGGGCATTCTATGCCATCAAAAGAAACAGAAATTTGGCTAAAAATACTTGAATCAGTCATAGAGCCCATTGCCCTTTATGGTTGTGAGGTCTGTGGTCCGCTCACCAACCAAGACTTCACAAAATGGGACAAACACCAAATTGAGACTCTGCACGCAGAATTCTGCAAAAATATCCTCCGTGTACAACGTAGAACACCAAATAATGCATGCAGAGCAGAATTAGGCCGATACCCACTAATTATCAAAATCCAGAAAAGAGCCGTTAAATTCTACAACCACCTAAAACGAAGTGATTCACAAACCTTCCATAACAAAGCCATCACCTACAGAGAGATGAACCTGGAGAAGAGTCCCCTAAGCAAGCTGGTCCTGGGGCTCTGTTCACAAACACAAACAAACCCTACAGAGCCCCAGGACAACAGCACAATTAGACCCAACCAAATCATGAGAAAACAAAAAGATAATTACTTAACACATTGGAAAGAATTAACAAAAAAACAGAGCAAACTAGAATGCTATTTGGCCCTAAACAGAGAGTACACAGCGGCAGAATACCTGACCACTGTGACTGACCCAAAATTAAGGAAAGCTTTGACTATGTACAGACTCAGTGAGCATAGCCTTGTTATTGAGAAAGGCTGCCGTAGGCAGACATGGCTCGCAAGAGAAGACAGGCTATGTGCTCACTGCCCACAAAATGAGGTGGAAACTGAGCTGCACTTCCTAACCTCCTGCCCAATGTATGACCATATTAGAGAGACATATTTCCCTCAGATTACACAGATCCACAAAGAATTTGAAAACAAATCCAATTTTGAAAAACTCCCATATCTACTGGGTGAAATTCCACAGTGTGCCATCACAGCAGCAAGATTTGTGACCTGTTGCCACGAGAAAAGGGCAACCACTGAAGAACAAATACCATTGTAAATACAACCCATATTTATGCTTATTTATTTTATCTTGTGTCCTTTAACCATTTGTACATTGTTAAAACACTGTATATACATATAATATGACATTTGTAATGTCTTTACTGTTTTGAAACCTCTGTATGTGTAATGTTTACTGTTAATTTTGGTTGTTTTTCACTTTATATATTCACTTTGTATGTTGTCTACCTCACTTGCTTTGGCAATGTTAACACATGTTTCCCATGCCAATAAAGCCCTTGAATTGAATTGAATTGAATTGAGAGAGAGAGGGTATGGATCATGAGTTCATGGGCTCTTGAGTTCTTCTGAAAATAATATAATTATAGTTATCTAAATGTAGATAAACTTGTATTTTCTTCCTACATCAAACCTTTCAAACCAAATTATGGACAGTATTTCCTCAATGGATTCTTACTACCAAGGACTATCATGAAAAAACCTCTAACAAAGCAAAACATGCAGAAGAAGCACAGCGGAAACCTGGAAATAACACTCAACACAAAACTGAGTGAGTAATGTTTAGTCTAAAACAACTTCTGAAGCCCAAAAGTAAAATACAATAATAATTAATAATTTTGTTATTTAAAGTTCAAAAAATAAGGTTACTAAGCTACCAGGCTGCTTGGACAGACCAGGCTGCAACTTCAATTAGCACTGAAGTGTGAAGTGAGAGGTGTGAAAACTCTTGAGCCTAACAATGGCAGTAGAGTTCCACAGCCTCTCCCACCCAAATGCAGAAGCCATTGAAGCCCCCTGCGCCATGGTGTATCCATGGGCAGATTTCATCACAGTACAGTACCCCTTGGATATAAAAAATAACACTATAAGGAATAAGTACAAAAATAAGCTCTTCAAGGACAATCCAGAGACAATATTTGCTGACTGCTACAAAGAATGTAAGCACACCATCCTCTGGCATAGCACAGAGCACACTACCCCATGTCAAGAGAGAGGGTTTTGGCCCAGTGTGGAAACTCAGAATACTAGACATTGAGGAAATTGAAGCAACCTCTGTCAACATGTACAAGTCTGGGATAGTAATGGTGCAGGGCATCTTCATGCAGTTCCAGTAGGACTTTTACAGGATCAAAGAGAGAGCACAGCAGAAAAAGCTCTCTCTCTGTGACAACTGAAGTGGATGGAGAGTGTATAACGAGTATGCTGAGAGTCGGGAAGCAAGTTCAGGGAGTGAATACATTTAATTAATAAATTAACAAAACAAGAAACACAAACAGCGGACCGACATGAAAGAAACAATCATGACTGGGGAAGAAACCAAAGGGATGAGATTTAAAGGGCATTTAATCAAGGAGGTGATGGAGTCCAGGTGAGTGTCATTATGTGCAAATGCGCGTAACGCTGTTGACAGGTGTGCGCCATAAACGAGCAGCCTGTTGACCTAGAGGCTGGAGAGGGAGCACACGTGTCAGTACCCCCTCCCCGACGAGCGGCTCCAGCTGCAGGATGCCAACCAAGATGATGATCCCGTGGATCAGGAGCGGACCGGTCACCTCTGCTAAGGCGCGGGAACCTGTTGATCCGGCTAAGACGCAGGTGCATGATGACCTAGAGCGCCGGAGAGAACGCATACGTGACAGTACCCCCTCTCCGGCGCGTTCAGCTCCAGCCGCAGGATGCCAACCACAGGGACGATTCCGGGGGTCCGGAGCGGACCGGTTGCCTCCGCTGAGGCACAGAAAACTGACAAACCGGCTGAGGAGTAAGAGCCTGATGAGCCGGCTGAGACCTCCCTGGTTGCCTCGGCTGAGGCACGGTAACCTGTTCATCCAGCTTAGGCATGGGAGCCTACAAACAGGCTGAGGCATCCCAGGTAGCTCCGCTCCAACACCCAGACCTGGCTTCACCCCCAACACAAACACAAATGAAAACAAAAAAACACTCCCTGATGCTTCCCTTTTTTGAGTCATCATTCTGCAACGAGTACGCCAAGAGTCGGGAAGCAAGTTCAGGGAGTGAATATATTTAATAAATAAATGAACAAAACAAGAAACACAAATAGCGTACCGACACTAAACAGGAACAATGACAACTGGGGAAGAAACCAAAGGGAGTGACATGTAAACGGCAGGTAATGAAGGAGGTGATGGAGTCCAGGTGAGTGTCATTATGCGCGAATGCGCTAACGCTGTTGACAGGTGTGCGCCATAAACGAGCAGCCTGGTGAAGTAGAGGCCAGAGACAGAGTGCACATGACAGAGTGAGAGAGAGAGACCCAGGAAGTTTATATTTAGGCAAATAATGACCCTGGACAACACCCTGTCTTTCTCTGAAAACATCAAAGCAGTTACCTGCTCCTCGCATCCTCTACAAGATCATGGTGCTTCCCTACGGAACAGCAAGAGGAACTGCCCCTCCCTAACTTCAGACTATGCTCAAACCCTACACGCCAACCCGCGTACCGTTCTGCCACCTCAGGTCTCTTGGCCTGAGGTGGCCAAGAGACCCCTTCTAGCTCTGCCCCCTTCTAGCTCTGACACTACTGAAAGCTAAGTTATTGAGAAAAAAATAACTTTCTATGCCTGTGATATGTGGTTATCTTAAGATGAATGCACTAACTGGAAATCGCTCTGGACAAGAGGTCCGCTAAATGACTAAAATGTCTATGTAAATGTAAAATGCAATAGTACCTCTGTGTGTGTGTGTGTGTGTGTGTGTGTGTGTGTGTGTGTGTGTGTGTGTGTGTGTGTGTGTGTGTGTGTGTGTGTGTGTGTGTGTGTGTGTGTGCGTGTGTGCGTGCGTGTGTGTGCTGTGTGCAAGTGTGTGTGAGTGTGTAAACGTGCACCAGCCCCTTGGCCATGAGAAATTCAATGGCTCGATGCCATTTTCTCTCCATGACAATATAATCAACCTCAACTACATTCACTGTTATTCTTGCCCCTTGTGTGCCAACCCCAGCCCAGTTTGATATGAATTGGCTCTCACACACAGAATAGACTGGGCCTGCCTTTGTTATCTAATTGGAGGAGAGCAGAGAGGGTGTTACAGATTGGGAGTTCTAGGGATATCGCCATGGATATCCAGTTCTAGAAGGGGTTCCGTGTATCTGTGTTGCATGTTATATCAGCCTCATAACTGTGTTGGGGAGAGAAGGTTGTATCAGCCTCTTAACTGTGTTGGGTAGGTTATATCAGCCTATTAACTGTGTTGGGGGGAGAGTAGGTTATGTCAGCCTCATAACTGTGTTGGGGGAGAGAAGGTTGTATCAGCCTCATAACTGTGTTGGGTAGGTTATATCAGCCTCATAACTGTGTTGGGGGGAGAGTAGGTTATATCAGCCTCATAACTGTGTTGGGGGAGAGAAGGTTGTATCAGCCTCTTAACTGTGTTGGGTAGGTTATATCAGCCTATTAACTGTGTTGGGGGGAGAGTAGGTTATGTCAGCCTCATAACTGTGTTGGGGGAGAGAAGGTTGTATCAGCCTCATAACTGTGTTGGGTAGGTTATATCAGCCTCATAACTGTGTTGGGGGGAGAGTAGGTTATATCAGCCTCATAACTGTGTTGGGTGGAGAGAAGGTTATATCAGCCTCATAACTGTGTTGGGGGGAGAGTAGGTTGTTATATCAGCCTCATAACTGTGTTGTGGGGAGAGTAGGTTATATCAGCCTCATAACTGTGTTGGGGAGAGAGTAGGTTATATCAGTCTCATAACTGTGTTGGGGGGAGAGTAGGTTATATCAGCCTCATAACTGTGTTGGGGGGAGAGTAGGTTATATCAGCCTCACAACTGTGTTGGGGGGAGAGTAGGTTATATCAGCCTCATAACTGTGTTGGGGGGAGAGTAGGTTATATCAGCCTCATAACTGTGTTGGGGGGAGAGTAGGTTATATCAGCCTATTAACTGTGTTGGGGGGAGAGAAGGTTATATCAGCCTCTCAACTGTGTTGGGTAGGTTATATCAGCCTCATAACTGTGTTGGGGGGAGAGTAGGTTATATCAGCCTCATAACTGTGTTGGGGAGAGTAGGTTATATCAGCCTCATAACTGTGTTGGGGGAGAGTAGGTTATATCAGCCTCATAACTGTGTTGGGGGGAGAGTAGGTTATATCAGCCTATTAACTGTGTTGGGGGGAGAGAAGGTTATATCAGCCTCTTAACTGTGTTGGGTGGGTTCTATCAGCCTCATAACTGTGTTGGGGGGAGAGTAGGTTATATCAGCCTATTAACTGTGTTGGGTAGGTTATATCAGCCTCATAACTGTGTTGGGGGGAGAGAAGGTTATATCAACCTCTTAACTGTGTTGGGTAGGTTATATCAGCCTCATAACTGTGTTGGGGGGAGAGTAGGTTATATCAGCCTCATAACTGTGTTGGGGGGAGAGTAGGTTATATCAGCCTATTAACTGTGTTGGGGGAGAGAAGGTTATATCAGCCTCATAACTGTGTTGGGTAGGTTATATCAGCCTTATAAATGTGTTGGGGGAGAGTAGGTTATATCAGCCTATTAACTGTGTTGGGTAGGTTATATCAGCCTCAGAACTGTTTTGGGGGGAGAGTAGGTTATATCAGCCTATTAACTGTGTTGGGGGAGAGAAGGTTATATCAGCCTCATAACTGTGTTGGGGGGAGAGTAGGTTATATCAGCCTTATAACTGTGTTGGGTAGGTTATATCAGCCTCATAACTGTGTTGGGGGTAGAGTAGGTTATATCAGCCTCAGAACTGTGTTGAGGAGAGAGTAGGTTATATCAGCCTTATAACTGTGTTGGGTAGGTTATATCAGCCTTATAACTGTGTTGGGGGGAGAGTAGGTTATATCAGCCTCATAACTGTGTTGGGTAGGTTATATCAGCCTTATAACTGTGTTTGGTAGGTTACATCAGCCTTATAACTGTGTTGGGGGGAGAGTAGGTTATATCAGCCTCAGAACTGTTTTGGGGAGAGTAGGTTATATCAGCCTTATAACAGTGCTGGTTAGGTTATATCAGCCTTATAACTGTGTTGGGTAGGTTATATCAGCCTTATAACTGTTTTGGGGAGAGTAGGTTATATCACCCTCAGAACTGTTTTGGGGAGAGTAGGTTATATCAGCCTCAGAACTGTTTTGGGGAGAGTAGGTTATATTAGCCTTATAACTGTGTTGGGTAGGTTATATCAGCCTTATAACTGTGTTGGGGGGAGAGTAGGTTATATCAGCCTCAGAACTGTGTTGGCAGAGGGAGAGTAGGTGATAACATGATACTCCAATTTCTCAACACCAGGGACCAGCATGCGACCAGGTTCTGTCTTTCACCATTGACGATATCTTAGATAATGTATTGATAAAAGATACCTGGTGCGTTCCAGGTTGTATACCACGTCATCGACTGCACAGATTTCCATGCCATATGATGTAGATTGCTGATATGTTAAACACCTATCTAGGCGTTGTGAGATCTGGCATGCATCTGCAATGTAGTTGGCCTGGAACGTGATCTATACGTTGACATTTGACCCAAGATTACCATGAGACAAACTGAACAACTGACCAACACATTCAATCAGGCTCTGGACTTACAGTGCAAACATGCCAATAAGGCATATAACTGTGTGTCAAAAGAGAACGGTCAGCTTTTACTCCCTTGACCACATATTGACACCTATAGACCTCTTTATGATTGTTTGTGTGTGTCACGATGAACTCAAGATGACCACTTGAAACCTTTCTGTGATAATGTGAACCGACTGAAGTATCTCTCTCTACACACATTTAATCACAGGCAAGCATGTAGGCACTTACACACAAACATACACCTACACACACACAGTGGTGGACTGTCCAACCTGGTTTCCTGCATAGCTGTGTGGATGTGTCCTGACCTCTGTGCTCACAAGAACCCCCTCCCCTAACAGCTGCTTCCACATGCGTCACGCTAAACACTGTCCTCACACACCTGGGGATTTGGAGATGTTGCACTGTGCTCCCCATCTCAGAGTACAGGCTAAACAGAGGGTATAGTTATCAGTCTGAATGGAAGAGATTACATTTGAAATAATTCCATTCAATTTAAGAAAATATGGTCCCATTTTATTTGAATTAAAGCTTGCTGTTGACCTGGTGCTGACCTAGAGATGACATGGTAAAATGCTAATTATTTCAAAATGACTAATTCACTACCCTCTAGGGTATAATGGGGATTTAGTCAAACAGTCATTGTTACGTCCCATTTGTTACAAAGTAGTAACAAACCCTGTGAAATGATTTGCGGGAACAGTACCAGAAAGTACTCATTGTTACCATACCAGCTGAAACAGGACTGTAAAACAAAAGATCGCTGGGAAATATAATATGAAAAGAAATATTCCTTCAAGAGTTGTAAATAAATGCACAGATTCAGAATAATCCACATACTTTGATGTGACCTTGTAACCAGATCCTTTCTCTTTTGATCTATCCAAATAATGAACAATATTAACAATATAATAATTAACTATATCTTCAGCTGTTAAAGAGAACAGCCCATAAGGCAGTGATGACTGAGACTGTTTGATCCAGACAGAACACACCCTTTGGGGAAACACTGTTTGCTCAGACACAATTCATTAGGAGGATCGTGAGAACCAGAGAGGACAGCGTGTCTGCGGACGGAAATATGGATGTGTACATTACATGAAAAAAGCTGTCAAACTGTAGCATAAATCATGCACCCATCAACATGTGTGGGAGGGCTATGGCAACAAACCACAATTTACGGATGTCAGGCAAGGTGGGCTGAAACGTTGTAGTTCTAGACTAACACACGATAGAAAATGGCACTTGAATTATAATAACAGGTCTTTATCACCATCCCTCTTTCTCCCTTTCTATGTGCTCTTCCATCTCTCTCTCAGTCTCTCATTGTGTCCTGATCTCTCGCGCTCTCACTCCTCTTCTCCCACTCCCCCATCTCTCTCTTCTCCCTTATTTATCTCCTCAACAGCCTGCAGATGTACAAGCATGCAAAATAAAATAGGCAGCATCCCTCAGGCTTTGGCCAGCATGGAGAGCGATGCTAGAAAAACCAAGCTCTCTAAAATGTACCAACAGCACAGCAAAAAAGTGAACCAGGACCACCCATGGAGGTGGCAAGACCGTAACCCAGACCAACACCGGCCTCTTGATCCATCGCACTGTGGGAAGTCCTGGGTCTGAGGAGAGAGTGGGAGTGTGGGGTGGCGGGGGAGAGACAGACAGAGAGATAGATATAGACATGGACAGAGAAGGGGGGATCAAGTGAGAGAAAGAAAGGAAGAGAGAGTGAATATCAATGAGGAAAAAGAGAGCTCAGGGCGAACATGAGAGACTTGAAAGAGAAAAAAAGTAAGAAAGAGTGAGATGAGAGAAGTGGGGTGCCAAACTTTAAGAAGGATGCTTTGGTTTGTTAGCCAGTAGGCCTTTAATTTCATCCCCCAGCCATGATCTCCCTCTGTAATGGGCCCTGGATCCTCCAGAGCGATTCAGACCTCACTATTCTCAACACTTAAACAATTACTGCCCCCATCAATTACAGCCAAACCCCATCCACAGGCAACTGCCTGTATGTGTTGTGTTTTGGTGAGAGAGAGAGAGAGAGAGAGAGAGAGAGAGAGAGAGAGAGAGAGAGAGAGAGAGAGAGAGAGAGAGAGTTTGAGTTTTAAATAATCTTTATTGGGTCTGGGAGCCCACCACACAATAAATACTCAAACAAAACCATAGTTACACATCAATTAAAAACACATCACCAAATCCTCCTCCACAGTAACTAAACACAACAGACTCTGAATACCCCATATACTCATAAACAGATCAATATTGTTGACAAGTTTATAATAGGCAAACTCAAACCTTAGTCTCGCTGCCAACATTCCCTCCAGCATTCCCACCACATCCACAGACCCCTGTCCCCGAATACTGTTCTTTCGGGTCTTCCATATTGCTAATTTTGCTGCCCCTAACACAAAATTAAGCAACACAACTACACCCTTTTGACTAAACCTGTACCTTGGCCTATATATTTACAGTTGGGAAGAGAAATCCTCTCCCAACACTGAGAACTAATTGGTGGTCAGGTCAATCATCCCAACCAACCTGGGACACTGTAAAAACAAATGTGCCAGAGTTTTAAACTCAGCACATAATGGACCCCATCAGTAGGATCCAGGTGTACCAGATAGATATTGGTGGCTATAGCTCCATGTATTATCCTCCATTGGAGGTCAGCTGTCCTCTTATCTTCATTGGGATAGGGGGCAGCATTTTCACTTTTGGATGAAAAGCATGCCCAGAGTAAACTGCCTGCTACTCAGTCCCAGATGCTAATATATGCATATTATGAGTAATATTGGATAGAAAACACTCTGAAGTTTCTAAAACTGTTTGAATGATGTCTGAGTATAACAGAACTCATATGACAGGCAAAAATCTGAGAAAAAATCCAACCAGGAAGTGGGAAATCTGAGGTACTGACTTGCATGTTGCAAAGTGATGTACTGTTTGCTACATTTGCCTTGCCTGTCTGTGTTTGTGACAATATTGAGCACATGGTGTGACTTGCTGCATGTTGCAAAGTTGTGGTTAATCAGGTATAGGGAGGGGTGGTCATCATGAGGTTTAACTGAGATGGAAAAATACTGAATAACACAATAGCAGGAACTGAGCAACTATTACAACTAGAGTGTGGTACCAACACAGAGTTAATCTACACAACAGCAGATGTCGGACTCCAAGGAGCGCCAAGAGGCTAGGACTAGTCTGAGCGACTGCGATAGGCTGAGCAAGTCTAAAACCACGCTCAGCCTCTACTGTGATAGGCCAATAGACGGGTTGGAACTATGTCTATCACAGTATAAGAACAGCTGTTTACGTACATCCTGTCAGTTCTCTGCTTGCCCTGCATGGTGATACAGTGAACCCGTATATACGAAAATTGCATTTGCCATTTAATGCTTGAATTTAATGAAAGATAATTAAAGACAGATTCAGACTTTTTTTCTTCCTGATACCGGATTCGAAAGACGCAACCTTTCATGACCACGATGAAAATGGAAGAAAAACAAATCAAAATGTGGACAGACTTGATGATCGTGCTGCATTGGATTTGCAGCTCAGCTCAGAAATGGAAAGAGTTTGTCGCGATCAGAGTAACGGAGATCCAGTCCTTGACCAATCCAGAGTCATGGTCACACATTGAAGGGAAAACTAATCCAGGAAAACCTCCCTAAAAGAGGACAAACTGTTCGAAACTTGACACAGAGTGAGCTATGGTGGAATGGACCCAGAAATCTGACATCACCCAATCAGTCCGAGGAGACTGATGATAACAAGGTTCCAGAAGAGGTAAATACAGAACTCAAGTCCAGTTGCCAGGTTACTGTACAACTCGTAGCAAACAGCACAGACAACACTGAACCTGTGTTGGAGTTTGAAAGGTACAGCAAACTGAAAAGAGTGTTCAGAGTCACCGCCTAGATAAAGAGATTCAAAGCCAATGCTCGTACAAACATAAAGATGCAAGGTGAACTGACTGTTGACGAACTGTTCGATGCAGAAAAGTACTGGATTAAGGTAACACAACAACAGAGTTTTGGACAGGAGATCAAACTACGAAAGGCAGGAAAAAGCCTAAACAATGACTGTAACATCAGAGAACTGAAACCGCTCCTGGACGAACATGAACTACTCAGTGTAGGAGGAAGACTGCAACAGTCCAACTTCACATTCAGAGAGCATCACCCATGGGTTCTGCCCAACAAATACAGATACTCAGAAATGCTGATACAGTACCACCATGAGAAGGTAATGAATTCTGGAGCAAGAGACACTATAGTACAAATCAGAGAGCAATACTGGATCTTACATGTTAGGCAGCTTGTCAAGAGCACAAGGGCAAGATGTATAAAGTGCAAGAGATTCAAGGCAAGGGCCGGACAGAAGGTCACTGCACCTTTACCAAAAGACAGAATAACTGAATCCCACCATTCGAAGTCAAAAGTGTGGATTTTGCAGGACCGCCCTATGTGAAAGAAAATGGTTCTGTGAAGAAGTCATACATTGCACTGTTCACTTGTGCTGTAACCAGAGCAGTGCATTTGGAACTGGTCTCAGATCAGTCAATAGAGACATTCCTGTTAGCTCTAAAAAGATTAATCTCAAAGAGAGGATTATGCAAAGTAATCTACTCAGACAATGAAAAAACGTTCAAGAGAGCTGATCAGGACTTGAAAGAGCTGTGGAAGACAATCGAAGAGCCCCAACTCTTGGCGTTCTTCTCAGAAAGGGGCATCACCTGGAGGTTCATCGCCGAGCGAGCAGCCTGGTGGGGCGGATTCTGGGAAAGACTCATCAGGTCAGTGAAAACATGCCTGCGAAAGGTTCTTGGGAGAGCTTCACTCAACTTTGAAGAGATGTGCACAGTCCTGACAGAGGTTGACGCTATCCTAAATTCTAGGCCTCTGACCTTCGTGCACAATGAAGTGGATGAACCACAACCCCTGACCCCAGCACACTTCCTGGTGGGTAAAATAATAACCTCTTTGCCTCCAAAGCCATTTCCAGCTGACACTCAGCACCCAACACTAAACAAGGAGGAAATGACACGCAGATGGAAGTACAGGCAGAGACTTGTGACCAGCTTCTGGAAGTTGGCGAAGAGACTACTTGCTGGATCTAAAGTCAGCACACCGCTGTGACACACCACAGCCCACCCCACTGAAAGCGGGTGGCGTGTACTCATTGGAGAAGATAACACACCCAGACAAACCTGGAAACTAGGAAAGATTGAGGAACTGTTTCCAGGCCGAGATGGCCTAGTTAGGTCATGTTCAGTTCGTACTGCTTCAGGGACTTTGTTCAGGAGACCTATTAAGTTGATATACTGCCTAGTGATTATCCTGACTTTTCGCTAGTTACTTACTTTTATTGTTCTGTAGAATCTAAAGTTGTTAAATGTAACTTGAACAAGTATTATTACTAAAAGAAGCTTTCATTTCAAACCCGACGTCCCAAGTCATTATTTTGAAGATAGTTATTCTATATTGGTTCAATCGCCAGACTATATAACTGCCCTGAAATTGGGCACCCCACCTTCACCATACACGAGGCCCCAGCATACAGTAAATTCATCCAAGACAAAACTTCCCCAAACCCAAATGCTTTCATTGTTTTAAACAACTACTGGTGGTCCACACGATCAAAAGCCTTCTCCTGATCCAAATAAAGTAAACACACGTTTACATCAGACAGTTTACAAATGTCTAAAACATCTCATATTAGAAACAAGTTGTCAACAATAGAGCGATCAGGTACACTGTAGGACTGGTCCTTGTGGACCAACAATCCCAGATACTCTTTCAACCTGTTTAAGAGACATTTAGAAACAATTTTATATTCTGCGCACAGCAAAGCAACAGGTCTCCAATTTGTTTATGAGAGCCAAATCCCTATTTTTTGGGAACAGTGAAAGCACCGCAAGTTGACAGGATACAGAAAGAGAACCATCATGAAAAGATTCACACGCCACTTCATAAAAATCCTCCCCAATAGACCCCCAAAAGTGCTTATAAAACTCAGATGGTAAACCATCAATGCCAGGGGCTCGGCCTGTTGAGAGCTGCATAACTGCTGTGGACAGCTTTTGCAGTGTAATGTCAGAGTCCAATGCGGCTACCTGCTCAGGTCCCAATTGAGGAAGACCGCGTAACAACTGTTCAGTACACAGAGAGTCACAATCCTCTGACTTATAGAGGGCCGAGTAGAACTCTACGGCATGTTGACGCATTTCACTGTCATCCGTGGTCACCTTCCCATCAGGGAGACGAAGGCAGACCATCTGTTTACGTTACAATGTCATCCGTGGTCACCTTCCCATCAGGGAGACGAAGGCAGACCATCTGTTTACGTTGCAATGTCATCCGTGGTCACCTTCCCATCAGGGAGACGAAGGCAGACCATCTGTTTACGTTACAATGTCTTCCGTGGTCACCTTCCCATCAGGGAGACGAAGGCAGACCATCTGTTTACGTTCCAATGTCATCCGCGGTCACCTTCCCATCAGGGAGACGAAGGCAGACCATCTGTTTACGTTACAATGTCATCCGTTGTCACCTTCCCATCAGGGAGACGAAGGCAGACCATCTGTTTACGTTACAATGTCATCCGTTGTCACCTTCCCATCAGGGAGACGAAGGCAGACCATCTGTTTACGTTGCAATGTCATCTGTTGTCACCTTCCCATCACGGAGACGAAGGCAGACCATCTGTTTACGTTACAATGTCATCCGTGGTCACCTTCCCATCAGGGAGACGAAGGCAGACCATCTGTTTACGTTACAATGTCATCCGTTGTCACCTTCCCATCAGGGAGACGAAGGCAGACCATCTGTTTACGTTGCAATGTCATCTGTTGTCACCTTCCCATCACGGAGACGAAGGCAGACCATCTGTTTACGTTACAATGTCATCCGTGGTCACCTTCCCATCAGGGAGACGAAGGCAGACCATCTGTTTACGTTACAATGTCTTCCGTGGTCACCTTCCCATCAGGGAGACGAAGGCAGACCATCTGTTTACGTTACAATGTCATCCGTTGTCACCTTCCCATCAGGGAGACGAAGGCAGACCATCTGTTTACGTTACAATGTCATCCGTGGTCACCTTCCCATCAGGGAGACGAAGGCAGACCATCTGTTTACGTTGCAATGTTGACTGTCCTAGGTAAAAAAAAAAACGAAACCTACGAGACCTAATCAAGGCACCCTTCACTCTTTCATGCAGAAACGATCTCATTTGTGTCTCTTGTCCTTGTTCATGACTAGTCCAGGGTCATTCTATGTACATACTCAGTGAGCATAACCTTGCTATTGAGAAAGGCCGCTGTAGGCAGACCTGGCTCTCAAGAGAAAACAGGCTATATGCACACTGCCCACAAAATGAGGTGGAAACCGTGTTGCACTTCCTAACTTCCAGTCAAATTTATGACCACATTAGAGACAAATATTTCCCTCAGAGTGCACAGAACCACACACATTGTTCATTCATTCTCTGAGCGAGAGTGCGCAAAGATGAATGAGAACCGGAGGTAAACTTTGTTAGCTTGCTATTACTATAGCACATTTTGTTAGCCCATGATGATGTTATTCAGAGTTATTGACCTCACCATAAACAAGATTCAAATAACTGACATTTCAACTCAAAAGCTGCACTGACAGATAACATTAAGCTAACTAACTAACTAACTAACTAACTAACTAACTAACTAACTAACTACAGTAACTAACTAACTAACGTGAGGGACTACCCAGTCTAGCTAGCAGTGATGCTTAATTAGCAACCTAGCAAATTATGTGAGTGGGGTTTTGACAGTACAGTTATTGATTAGCTATCTGGACACTGAATATAACTGTTGGACCTCTGTTCACCACGAACAAGGTATCACTAACTAATCAATAATTGTCTAATCAAGTAGTGTCCTAATATGCAAAAAAATACAAATAAAGATAGCTAGCTAACTTAAGGCTAACATGGCTAACATGACGTAAGCTACTTTTGGTAACGTCAGCTCAATTAGCTAGCTATCTGTTGAAAAAACAAAGCTGGAGTAAGCTGAGTACATTTTCTTTCAAATTTCAAGAAGACATACAGAATTGAAGATGAAGCTCAGAAAACACAGAGCCGGTTGTTGTATTTGTAGGAGTAAGTGAATACAATGTGTGTGTGCGTGTGCGTGTGTGTGTGTGTGTGTATTTACAATACAATTATTTAGCATCTAGCTCCATAATTCCATGGGGCAAAAGTCAGCTTGTTGTGATTCTGGGTGGCCAGATTTCTAGCAAGAATGACACTGCCATGTGGGGAATCATAAGTGGCTTGTTTCAGCATGTTTCATCATGTTATTGATACCATGTTTTGTTTTGAGTTGTTTTGACTGATTTCATGTCAATGCAAATACGGCAAAAATTCTCTAGCTAGCTAACCAACAACTGTAACGATGTATTTGAAACCACAAGTGGTCATTGTGCAAATGTATTGTTTTCAATAAACATTGGCGACTAAATAAAGCTTACATGTTAACAATCTAAGCAAACCTCATCTGTTTTGTCCCATGGTTGCACACATTTAGATATTGTCGCTAAAGCAACAAAGAGAACACAGGTTTTGTGGTTAGTGAAGTGTAAGACATTTGAATGTAAATCAGGTTTAAGATTGTGTGAACTGCTAATATCATTAAGGAACAGAAATGATCTCAGATTTTACCTTACGCTCAATTCAGTGAAACAGTATTTGTTCATATTTTGTGTGTGTGCGTATATTGCTTCTGTGTGTGTTTGTCTGTTCAGAATATTCCATATTGCTATGGCGTCTCTGTAATATAGGAGATCCAGGGAAGCAGAACTTCAGACAGCAAGGAAGAGAGGCGAGCAGACAGAACAGAGTGAGAACATAGAGAGGGGGAGGCCCACGCAAAACAAACATGGCATATTCCTGTCAAGCCAGAGGAAGTAGTCCTTGCTAAACATTACCTCTCAAAAAAAGAATGATGCCACTTCTGACATGTCCTGTGTTTATGAATTGTTAGACCCTGATAGGTTCCCATCACTGAAGGCAATCATACAGGCCGTGCTGACCATCCCAGTTAGGCGCCGTGAGAGATCTTTCAGTGCATTAAGACGTCTACATACCTGGTTTAGGAGTTATACATACTAACACTCTTGGGAAAGAGTGAAGTCATAGACAGGTTTGCACCTACAGTTTCATTTAGTTTAATTTCTAATATTTATGGATGGACTAACATCCTAGTACTCTGTGATATAACTCAAAAACATTGTGAATATTTATTTGGAGAAAGGATTCTATGCTGGTAGGCACATGTGTGTAACATTGTGAATATTTATTTGGAGAAAGGATTGTATGCTGGTAGGTACATGTGTGTAACATTGTGAATATTTATTTGGAGAAAGGATTGTATGCTGGTAGACACATGTGTGTAACATTGTGAAGTGTTGTTACTACAGGCTGTTGAAGGGGGAATTTGTTTTTGTGTAATTAATTAGGTAACATTTTTGTCCTGTAGCTAATTGACCTTGGAATCTGCGATTTATAACCACAAATATTATAAAATCATGATTTTCAAGCGTGTTTGATGCCTGCTGTCAGAGTGTGCACAACTGGTGGAAGGAAGTTAGGTGCAGGAGAGCAGAGAGGAGTGAACAGGCACATTTTATTTAGACAGAGGAAAACAGCCGGACGCAACTGTGTCACAACACTCCGGCCCAAGGAACAAGGCGGGCGCACAAATACACACAATGGTACAAAGAACAAAACCACGGGTTACACCAAAATACCTGGTGCAAAACCAGCCTGTAGTGCCACACACGAAACAACTGAACAATACCACACACAGACATGGGGGGAACAGAGGATAATATACACGTAGAGTAATGAGGGGATGTAAATCAGGTGTGCGGAAAAACAAGACAAAACAAATGGAAAATGATAGGTGGAGCAGCGATAGATAGAAGACCGGTGACGTCGACCGCCGAGCGTTGCCCGAACAAGGAGAGGGACCGACTTCGGCGGGAGTCGTGACACTTGCGTTTGTACATATTATCTGCAAAGGTTTTGTCCCCCTCCCCACTCTACAGTTATAATACAATTCTACTGCTAATGTGAGTTTATTTAGTTCCAACATACCGTCATCCTGCTATATTGCACGTAACTACAACATTCTTTCATGCAAAACATTCATTTGTGGTTTAGGCTTTCACCAATTGGAATATTTTGGAACTGAACAGTGCATGCAGCATGACTAGCTCACATTATTTTGCAGTAAACTGACCAACATCAACATGAGGCTTTTTTTTTATTGCCACACATATATTGCATATGGTTTATGAAAACATTGAAACAATATTACAAATACTATTACAAATAATATTACAAATTTTCAACTATTTTTCTTAATGGAAAATTACAATATAGTTTTGCACTTGGAATTTGTAATTGCCAGTAGATTTGTACCTGCACATATATTATTGACAATATTTTCCATGTGTTTAGTTACCACAATCTATTGAATTAATAATAAGAAGTGTTAATTATTAGGCGTCAGGAGAGCACAGAACATGGTAGAAAGCAGTGAGATATGCAACATAGCGTTATGTTTCTGCAAAATGTTCCCTGTTAGCACGCGGGACACTTCATTTCGGTTGTGCAGGAATGAAATCTCCCCCCCAGAGTCAGCCCCAGATCTTCAGGGCTGAGCCCCGGATGTTCTGAATGTCTAGTGACGTCCCTGCCCACAAAGAATTCGAAAACAAATCAAATTTGTTGAGTGAAATACCACGGTGTGCCATCACAGAAGCAAGATGTGTGACCTGCTGCCACAAGAAAAGGGCAACTAGTGAAGAACAAACACCATTGTAAATACAACCCATATTTATATTGATTTATTTTCCCTTTTGTACTTTAATTACTTGCATATCATTACAACACTGTGGGGCGGCAGGGTAGCCTAGTGGTTAGAGTGTTGGGCGGCAGGGTAGCCTAGTGGTTAGAGTGTTGGAGTGTTGGACTAGTAACCGGAAGGTTGCAAGTTCAAACCCCCGAGCTGACAAGGTACAAATCTGTCGTTCTGCCCCTGAACAGGCAGTTTAACCCACTGTTCCCAGGCCGTCATTGAAAATAAGAATTTGTTCTTAACTGACTTGCCTGGTTAAATAAAGGTAAAATAAAATAAAAAAAATAAAACATAACCATAATATGTCTCTATTAATTTAGAACTTTTGTGAGTGTAATGTTTATTGTAAAATTTTTATGTCTATTTCACTTGCTTTGGCAATGTAAACATGTTTTCCATGCCAATAAAGCCCTTTGAATTGAACTGATTTAAATTGAGAGAGAGAGAGAGATACAAACAGAGAGAGAGAGACAGAGAGAGAGAGAGAGAGAGAGAGAGAGAGAGAGAGAGAGAGAGAGACAGACAGACAGACAGACAGACAGACAGACAGACAGACAGACAGAGAGAGAGAGACAGAGTAGAGAATGCAGCATGTGTGTGTGGGAGTGTCAGCTACTGTATGAGAGCATGTATGTCTGTGTGCATCCAGCAAATGGTACCGGATCATCGGCTCTCGGACCAACAGGCTCCTGAACAGCTTCTACCCCCAAGCCATAAGACTGCTAAATAGCTAATGAATGGTTATCCAGACTATCTGCACTGACCCTATCTTACACTGAGTCTGTGCACACTCACAAGACTATACAGTATATGTACGCTATATACACACTCACACACACACAGACAAACACACACTACACTGACACTCTCAAACAAAACCCACACATATTCACCTACACGACATACATACACACACACATAACACACACACTAACTAACGCATACCGACAACACAAACACGCATACCAACACAACACAAGCAGATGATGAATGTAAAAGTGTGTGTGTGTGTTTGTGGCGTCTGTGTGTGTTTGAGCTTGTGTGTGGTGTACATTTGTTTTCAGAGATGTCCTGCTATGGCTAGCAAGTTTCTGAGACAGACGAGTTAACATTATCGTTGGAACTCTGTCTATTAGTTCACACATGGGATGTCATGGGACTTCTGTCTGCCTATTGTGCTGTATATTCATGTGTGTATGTCTCTGAGTGTGTGACTGTATATGTTAGACGGGGTTGTTTTGTGTATGTGTGTGTGTGCTTGCGTGTGGGTGTGCTCTTGCATGTACGCTTGTTGAGCCTGCATATGTCTGGAAAGAGAAAGGGCAAGAGACAAATCGAAAAGGGAAAACTGATTATGTTTGTGGAAAAATATCATAAAAGGTTGGGCTGGACATTACGTAGGGGTTTCCTCTGTGAAATATGAAAAGGAACTCAGGACTCTTTGAGGTTAAGGAGTTGGCCTCCTCATGATGTCTTCAGTTCTGACAGGTCAGTTGAAAGGTGTTTCTGAACCAACTCTATAGGGTGGTGGGCTACCTTTTTGTAGCACAAAAGAACATTTCAAAGTTTATTAAATAATTGCCTCCGTACAACACACATGATTGTTGAAAAAAAGTTTCAAGTTAAATAACATTGCACGATTACAATTAGGTTTAAGTTATTTAAATAAGCACTACTTAAATAGTCTCTACTTTATAAAATCAATTGTTGAAGAAAGGATTCAAATTAAATCAAGCTACCAGATTATAATGAGGTTTATGGTCATTTTGTGGTTTGCACAGTTCTTTTGCACAATGAAGATGTCGCCCAATGTCGTCTTGTTCAGATCTGTCCTAACCTCACAAAGTCGTCACCTTCCCTAACAACTGAAATAACTGTTGCCGGGCATTTACGGCTTAGACTGACCCCTCTACGGGGACTGAGATGCGCCCCAAGTGGCACCCTATTCCCTTTATAGTGCACTAATTTTGACCAGGGCCCAGTGCACAAAATAGGGAACAGGGTGCCACTTGGGACTGAGTTCAACACTTTACTGTATGGCTTGTATATACAGTAGTGTATAGTCCAGATTGATAGCAGCACAGATTGATCCTGCGTTGTGTGGTCAGTGTCTAAGGCCAGATTGACAGTTTCCTGCTATTAGCATGCCTTTTGTGCGCAGCGTGCTTGGAAAATACAGTCGACCCCTCAGAAACACTGTTGTCCTTTTGTTATCAGTGGCCAAAATCACCAACAGAGTGATCCAAACGCAGTAAAATATCCCAGAACAAACAAACATTCTCACTTTGCATCCATCTCAACTGTGTGTGCCTTGGGTCGTAAAACGAAAATCACTTTTAGAGGGAGAAAAAGAGGACTTTTTTTTCATTCTCGTGGGAAGAGAAACTGTACGTTAGCTGCAGCCCAAGTCTCTTTGGAAAATATATGAATGACTTGTTATTTCTGCAATTATGAGTAAATGATGTGCATTTGTCACGGGTGCGGACAACGGAACTCTTGAACTCTCAAATGTACAGTACCAGTCAAAAGCTTGGACACACCTACTTATTCAAGGGTTTTTCTTTATTTTTACCATTTTCTACATTTTTGAATAATAGTGAAGTCATCAAACTATGATATAACACACATCGAAACATGTAGGAACCAAAAACTTCTTAAACAAATCAAAATATATTTTAGATGTTAGATTCTTCAAAGTAGCCACCCTTTGCATTGATGACAGCTTTGCACACTCTCAACCAGCTTCCCCTTGAATGCTTTTCCAACAGTCTTGAAGGAGTTCCCACATATGCTGAGCACTTGTTGGCTGGTTTTCCTTCACTCTGCGGTCCAACTCATCCCAAACCATCTCAATTGGGTTGAGGTTGGGTGATTGTGGAGGTCAAGTCATCTAATGCATCACTTTTATTGGTCAAATAGCCCTTACACAGCCTGGAGGTGTGTTTTTGGTCATTGTCCTGTTGAAAATCCAATGATAGTTCCACTAAGCACAAACCCGATGGGATCGCTGCAGAATGCTGTGGTAGTTATGCTGGTTAAATGTACCTTGAATTCTAAATAGAGCTCTGACAGTATCACTAGCAAAGCACCCCCACACCACCACACCTCCTCCTTCATGCTTCATGGTGGGAACCACACATGTGGAGTTCATCCGTTCAGCTACTCTGCGTCTCACAAAGACATGGCGGTTTGGTCATCAGACCAAAGAACAGATTTCCACCAGTCTAAAGTCCATTGCTTGTGTTTATTGCCCCAAGCAAGTTTCTTATTTTTATTGGTGTCCTTTAGTAGTGGTTTCTTGCAGCAATTCAACCATGAAGGCCTGCTTCACACAGTCTCCTCTGAACAGTTGATGTTGAGATGTGTCTGTTTCTTGAACTTTTTGAATAATTTATTTTGGGTTGCAATCTCTGAGGCTGGTAATATGGACTTGGACTTTTACCAAATAGGCCTATCTTCTTTATACCAACCCTACCTTGTCACAACACAACTGATTGGCTCAAACACATTAAAAAGGAAATAAATTCAACAAATGAACTTTTAACAAGGCACACCTGTTAATTGAAATGCATTCCAGGTGACCACATCATGAAGCTGGTTGAGAGAATGCCAAGAATGTGCAAGGCTGTCATCAAGGCAAAGGGTGGCTACTTTGAAGATCTCAAATTTAAAATATATTTTCATTTTTTAAACACTTTTTTTGGTTACTACATGATTCCATATGTGTTATTTCATAGCTTTGATCTCTTCACAATTATTCTGCAATATAGAAAATAGTTTATTTATTTTTTATTTATTTCACCTTCATTTAACCAGGTAGGCTAGTTGAGAACAAGTTCTCATTTGCAACTGCGACCTGGCCAAGAAAAAGCATAGCAATCCGACACATACAACATCACAGAGTTACACATGGAATAAACAAAACAAAACAGTCAATAATACAGTAGAAAAAAGAAAACAAAAAAGTCTATATACAGTGAGTGCAAACGAGGTAAGATAAGGAAGTTAAGGCAGTAAATAAGCATGGTGGTGAAGTAATTACAATATAGCAATTAAACACTGGAATAATAGATGTGCAGAAGATGAATGTGCAAGTAAAGGAGTGCAAAGGAGCAAGATAAATAAATAAATACAGCATGGGGATGAGGTAGATAGATGGGCTGTTTACAGATTGGAGGGTAGTATATGGGGCTTTGGTGACAAAATGAATGGCACTGTGATAGACTGCGTCCAATTTGTTGAGTAGAGTGTTGGAGGCTATTTCATAGATTTTACGGTTTTACGAGGGTATGTTTGGCAGCATGAGTGAAGGATGCTTTGTTGCGAAATAGGAAGCCGATTCTAGATTTAATTTTTGATTGGAGATGCTTAATGTGAGTCTGGAAGGAGAGTTTACAGTCTAACCTGACACCTAGGTATTTGTAGTTGTCCACGTATTCTAAGTCAGAGCCGTCCAGAGTAGTGATGTTGGACGGGCGGGCAGGTGCGGACAGTGATCGATTGAATAGCATACATTTAGTTTTACTTGCATTTAAGAGCAGTTGGAAGCCACGGAAGGAGAGTTGTATGGGATTGAACCTCGTCTGGAGATTAGTTAACACAGTGTCCAAAGAGGGGCCAGAAGTATACAGAACTGTGTTGTCTGCATAGAGGTGGATCAGAGAATCACCAGCAGGAGCAACAATATTGATGTATACAGAGAAGAGAGTCGGCCCGAGAATTGAACCCTGTGGCACCCCCATAGAGACTGCCAGAAGTCCGGACAACAGGCCCCCAGATTTGACACACTGAACTCTACCAGAGAAGTAGTTTGTAAACCAGGCGAGGCAATCATTTGATAAACCAAGGCTGTTGAGTCTGCCAATAAGAATATGGTGATTGAGTCGAAAGCCTTGGCCAGGTCGAAGAATACGGCTGCACATGAATGTCTTTTATCGATGGCGGTTATGACGTTTAGGACCTTAAACGTGGCTGAGGTGCACCCATGACCAGCTCTGAAACCAGATGGCATAGCGGAGAAGGTACGGTGGGATTCGAAATGGTCAGTAATCTGTTTGTTAACTTGGCTTTCGAAGACCTTAGAAAGACAGGGTTGGATAGATATAGGTCGGTAGCAGTTTGGGTCTAGAGTGTCACCCCCTTTGAAGAGGGGGATGACCGCGGCAGCTTTCCAATCTATGGGAATCTCAGATGATACGAAAGAGAGGCTGAACAGGCTAGTAATATGGGTTGCAACAATTTCGGCAGATAATTTTAGAAAGAGAGGGTCCAGATTGTCTAGCCCGGCTGATTTGTAGGGGTCCAGATTTTGCAGCTCTTTTAGAACATCAGCTATCTGGATTTGGGTGAAGGAGAAATGGTGGGGGCTTTGGTGGGTTGCTGTGGAGGGTGCCGGGCAGTTGACCGGGGTACGGGTAGCCAGGTGGAAAGCATGGCCAGTCGTAGAGAAATGCTTATTGAAATTCTCAATTATAGTGTATTTATCAGTGGTAACAGTGTTTCCTAGCCTCAGAGCAGTGGGCAACTGGGAGGAGGTGCTCTTATTCTCCATGGACTTTACAGTGTCCCAGAACTTTTTTGAGTTTGTACTACAGGATGAAAATTTCTGTTTGATAAAGCTAGCCTTAGCTTTCCTAACTGCCTGTGTATATTTGTTCCTAACTTCCATGAAAAGTTGTATAACACTATTAGATGCTAATGCAGAACGCCACATTATGTTTTTGTGCTGGTCAAGGGCAGACAGGTCTGGAGTGAACCAAGGACTATATCTATTCCTAGTTCTACATTTTTTGAACGGGGCATGCTTATTTAAGATGGTGAGGAAGGCACTTTTAAAGAATAACCAGGCATCCTCTACTGACGGGTTGAGGTCAATGTCATTCCAGGATGGTCGCAGACCAATTACGGCTGCAGGCAATGAGGCAGTGATCACTGAGATCTTGATTGAAAACAGCAGAGGTGTATTTGGAGGGAGAGTTAGTTAGGATGATATCTATGAGGGTGCATGTGTTTACAGATTTGGGGTTGTACCTGGTAGGTTCATTGATCATTTGTGTGAGATTGAGGGCATCAAGCTTAGATTGTAGGATGGCCGGGGTGTTAAGCATGCCCCAGTTTAGGTCACCTAGTAGTGGGGGCAATCAATTCACATATTTTGTCGAGGGCACAGCTGGGGTCAGAGGGTGGTCTATAGCAAGCGGCAACAGTGAGAGACTTGTTTCTGGAAAGTTGCATTTTTAGAAGTAGAAGCTCAAATAGTTTGGGTACAGACCTGGATTATAAAACAGAACTCTGCAGGCTATCTTTGCAGTAGATTGCAATACCGCCCCCTTTGGCAGTTCTGTCTTGGCAGAACATGTTATAGTTAGAGATGGAGATTTCAGGGGTTTTGGTGGTTTTCCTAAGCCAGGATTCAGACACGGCTAAGACATTCTGGTTGGCAGAGTGTGCTAAAGCAGTGAGTAAAACAAACTTAGGGAGTAGGATTCTAATGTTAACATGCATGAAACCAAGGCTTTTACGGTTACAGAAGTCAACAAATGAGAGCACCTCGGGTGTGGGAGTGGAGCTAGGCACTGCAGGACCTGGATTAACCTCTACATCACCAAAGGAACAGATGAGAATTGGGATAAGGGTACGGCTAAAGGCTATACAAACTTGCCGTCTAGCACGTTCGGAAAAGAGAGTAAAAGGAGCCGGTTTCTGGGAACAATAGCATAGATTCAAGGTATAGTGTACAGACAAAGGTAAGGTAGGATGTGAGTATATTGGAGGTAAACCTAGGCATTGAGTAGTGATGAGAAAGTTATAAACCAGGTGATGTCATCGCATTTGTAGGAGGTGGAACAACATGGTTGGTCAAGGCATATTTAGCAGGGTTAGAGGCTCTACAGTTTAATAAGACAGTAATCACTAACCAGGACAGTAATGTATGAGGCATATTGATATTAGAGAGCAGAGTGAACATACGGGTCCAGTGAGTGGTTGGGGACATGGCGAATTCAGACAGTTAGCAGGCCGGTGCTAACAAGCTAGCAGTTAGTAGACCAGGGCTAACAAGCTAGCAGTTAGCAAACTGGGGCTAACAAGCTAACAGTTAGCAGACCGGGTTAGCAAGCATGCAGTTAGCAGACCAGTGCAAGCAAGCTAGCAGTTAGCAGACCAGGGCTAGCAAGCTAGCAGTTAGCAGACCGGGGCAAGCAAGCTAGCAGTTAGTAGACCGGGGCTAGCCAGTTAGCAGAACGGCCTTTGGGAGACATCGTGATGGAGGTAAGTCTGTTATTGCCTCCTCGTGCGGTGACATCGATAGACCAGTCGTGGATTAGTAGGGTTCCAAGTAGCTCTAGGTAGCTAGCAGGCCGCGGTTAGCAGAATAGGCCTTCAGCGGGCGTCACGCCTCAGGGAATCCTTGAGCAGATTGTGTCGGTATTCCAGTCGTAGAGGATCGGCGGGGTTCCGTGCCCCGTTCCGGCAGTAGAAGGGGTCCGGATATTGTAGTGGGCTTCGGTGGTAGCCCAGGAGCCCTAGCCGGGCTATCTTCAGGCTAATTTGTGCTTGCTCCGGGATGGAAACGCTAGCCAGGAGTAGTCACCCGGGATTGCGGTTAGCTAGTTGCGAAGATCCAGATGAAAATGTTCAGAGTTTGCGATAGGAATCCAGGGATATGGAGAGAAAAAAATAGGTCCGTTATGCTCTGGTTTGAGTCACATTGTACAAACTGGCGAGAGCTTTCCAAGCTAACGGTTTGCTGATGACCGCTAGCAGTGGTTTGCTGACTGGTAGCTGGTAGGTAGTTAGCTGGCTAGCTTCAGTTGAGGGATTCCAGATCCGAAGTAAATAGAAATACTTTAGAAAAAAAACAGATCCACGCCACATTGGGTGAGGCGGGTTGCAGGAGATTATTTAGAAGTTTAGGTTTAGGAAAATATTTTTTAAAAGATATGCGAAGAAAAATGTATAAAAAGATATAAACAAGGGACATGACAGGACAAAGACAAAGACGTCTGACTGCTACGCCATCTTGGATTCCAAAAAATATAGTAAAAATATAGAAAAACCCTTGAAGGAGTAGGTGTTCCAAACTTTTGACTGGTACTGTATGTATAAAGAGGACGAATGCGCTGTTTATGTCTAGTGCTCTGTTTAACATCTCCTTCATGTTTCGATATTTTCACATACATCTTACTGTGATGATGTACTACAGATAGCAAATCCATACAACTTCAAACAGTTGGTTGTTTCTTACTAATTTTACACTGAATATAAACCATTGGTTTGAATGTACTTAGAAACTCAATGATGATTTTGTTGGTATACTAAAACCCGTCCGATATACTATATATCAAAAGCTGGGTTATAGTCAGTAGGTGATAACTAATGGAGATATAACATATTCAAAATATTTAAAAAAAAACATCTCTCTTCTCTTCTTTGCAGTGTTATTTATTTATTTTAGGCATGCCTTGTTGTGTCTGGGAAAAGTTATGTAGAAAATATATGTCTCACATGTAGGGTTGCAAAATTCCAGTAACTTTCCCAAAAGTCTCCGGTTTCCAGAAATCCTGGTTGGAGGATTCCCAGTTTTCCTTCTTATTTCCTCCCATTTCCAGACATTTTCCAACGGGTTTTCTGGAATTTTGCAACCCTACTCACATGAAATCCAAAGCCACATTGTTTGGTTCACAAGTCACTCTACTGCTAGACATTATTAAGTCATATGATTCCTTGTTGATTTATGTGCATACCAAATGGAGTGGATAACAGTCTGGCTAAGGCTAGGAACATAGCTGTCTGAACATGGGAACATGTTCTGGGTACTGATCTCTGACACTTCTGTATCCCTTGGACCATTTTGTGGACAGACAGTCCCAAACAGAAGAAAACAACAATAATGTTCAGTGTTGCGTCCTCCCTTTTTGTCTTTCACCCTCCCTATTTCTCCTTCTCTCCACCCTCTATATACATATCTATCTGTCTCTTATTCCCTCCCTCTCCCTGTACCTGTCCCTCTCACTCGATCTCTTTCCTTATTCCTCTTCTTCCTCTGCCTCCCTCCCTTCCTCGCTCTCTTTGTCCTCTACATACCAGCATCTCTCTTTGTCCTCTACATACTTCTCCCCCTTGTTTAAAGCCTGAACCCTCTCCCGACCAGTGGGCTGTGGTTGCCTGTGAAAACCCATTCACATGGAACTGGTTAAGAAGGCATTCCTTCCATGGAGAAAATGTCTGGCACCAAGCGACTGTACTGTAATACAGAAACCGTAGAGTAAACGGGAGGTCTCTGCTAATAACATCCCTCCTGTGGCAATCTCATCCTCTGTAAGCTCCCTCTTCCTCCTGTTCTACCACTTCTATAAGAGAGAAAGCAGGGAGGGATGGAGGGAAGGAGCGATGGGATGTTCAAAGCAAAATATCTGTGACCTATCTTCCTTGTCCTTCTGTACCTCTCCCTGATCCAAACCCAGAAACCAGCGAGACATGAGGTACACAATTCCAACATTCAAATAAATGTAAAGAAAATATTTTGATGGGTACTTTTTGGAGGCTCCGTCCTCTATGGTTCAACAAAAATGCACCCAGCAGGCAAGGTGAGTCAGAAAGCAGTGTAATTGTCTTGTGTATTTTGGCATGCCAAGCTAGGCTTGAGAAATGCTCTGGAACCTAACGCTAAAGCACGATGGTGTGTATCACAAAGTGGTTAGCTCTGGGAAAATATACAGAACTGCTAAGAATTACCCTTTGGGTTAATTCCCAACTGGCTTTGCAGAGTGCACAAAAACACCTACACACATATGCGTGCAAACACATGCACAACACACCCCCCTCTCTGGTTGGACACCAGCAGTCAACAGGCAAACGTATTGTTCAGTGGCACCATATCTTCCGTTAAGGAAAGATCGACCCAATCTGGAGTACATGTCAACAGCCTAGTACTAGTATTCTTCTTGTTATTTACATTAACCCCCCTCCTTTAATTTTTTTTGACATTTTCTTAATACATTTTTTACACTGCTGTTGCTCACTGTTTATTATCTATACATAGCCGCTTTACCCCTACCTACATGTACATATTACCTCAATTACCTCGCCTAACCTGTACCCCGAAGATTGCCTCTGTACAGGTACCTCCTGTATATAACCTTGTTATTGTTATTATATTGTTATTATATAGTTTTTTGTCAATATTTTCTTAAAACTGCATTGTTGGTTAAGGGCTTGTAAGTTAACATTTCATGGTAATGTCTACACCTGTTGTATTCGGCACATGTGACAAATAAAATATGTTTTGATTTTGATTTTGAATTTTGACTCCTCTTGTTCATAAGGTTTGGGTTAGAGTTAGTCTTTATCAAGTCCTTACCAAGTATGGAGACAACCTGTCTGGTCAGGTCCAACAGATTGAGTGAATTTGCTAAAGTGCTAATGTGCTAACCACTAGCTCACCAAAACCATGGGTGTGGTAGAATGGCGGGGACTGACACTACTTCAGGTCTCAGGAAGTCAGTAGTGCTGCCATTTTTTAAATGATGACAGACAGAGCAGAATAGAGGTTTGTTTCTCTAGCAGTGAGGGTATGATTTTCCTAATGTTAACATGCTGCAAATATGGATTGACTGAGGGATGGAGGACATTAGAAGACATTGACTGTATATTTAGCTTCCTGGATGAATGTTCAACAATACTAAGATGGGTTATAGAAGAATTGTAATGCAAACACACCACTGTATGCTGAGAACAATGGGAAAATAAATTCTACAGTTGGTTCTAGTCAGTGGTGGAAAAAGTACCCAATTCAAAAAGTACAGATACCAGGCCTCCCGGGTGGTGCAGTGGTTAAGGGTGCTGTACTGCAGCGCTAGCTGTGCCACCAGAGACTCTGGGTTTGCGCCCAGGCTCCTTCTTAGCATTTTTCCTATTTTGTTGCGTTACAACCTGATTTTCAGGGGGTTTGTATCATTTGATTTACCCAACATGCCACTTTGAAAAAACATTTTTATTTTGGTTAAACAAACAAGAAATAAGACAAAAAACAGAAAACTTGAGCGTGCATAACTTTTCACCCCCACAAAGTCAATACTTTGTAGAGCCACCTTTTGCAGCAATTACAGCTGTAAGTCTCTTGGGGTATGTCTCTATAAGCTTGGCACATCTAGCCACTGGGATGTTTGCCCATTCTTCAAGGCAAAACTGCTCCTGCTCCATCAAGTTGGATGGGTTCCACTTGTGTAAAGCAATCTTTAAGTCATACCACAGATTCTCAATTGGATTGAGGTCTGGGCTTTGACTAAGCCATTCTAAGACATTTAAATGTTTCCCCTTAAACCACTTGAGTGTTGCTTTAGCAGTATTCTTAGGGTCATTGTCCTGCTGGAACGTGAACCTAATTTTGAGTAGCTGTCACAACTTCCGCTGAATGTCGGTCCCTCTCCTTGTTCGGGCGGTGTTCGGTGGTCTACGTCACGATCTTCTAGCCATCACTAATCCATTTTTCATTTTCCATTGGTTTTGTCTTGTCTTCCTTCACACCTGGATCAAATCCCATCAATTACATGTTGTGTAATTGATGTTTCCCATCATGTGGCTCTGGCGCCACCCCAGGTGAGCTGGCACCATTCTCACCCAGAGTCCTCTGTTGCACATATGTTTGTGTCTATCACTTTTCCTGAGTTTTCCCCGCATTTCCAGCATAAGGCGCTCGTAGATTCAGGTGCGGCTGGGAATTTCATTGATAGAGTGTTAGCTCATAGTTTAGGGACCCACATTGTTCCTGTGGATGTGCCCTTCCCTGTTTACACCTTAGATAGTTGACCATTAGGGTCAGGGTTAATTAGGGAGGTCACTGCTCCTTTGGGTATGGTGACGCAGGGAGGTCACACAGAGAAAATGAGTCTCTTCCTTATTGACTCTCCTGCGTTTCCCATGGTGCTGGGCCTATCCTGGTTAACTTGTCATAACCCTACTCTTTCTTGGCCACAGAGGACTCTCACGGGTGGTCGCGAGAGTGCTCAGGTAGGTGTTTAGGGGTTTCCGTTGGTGCTACTACGGTGGAGAGTCCAGACCAGCTCTAAAAAGAAGGCGACTCAGGCGAAGGCGACTAAAAAGAAGGCGACTCAATTACCACCTCATCAACGGGGCGATTGTGCGATAGATCTCCTGGTAGATGCTGCACTTCCCAGGAGTCACTTGTATCCCCACTCACAGACGGAGACGGAGGCTGTGGAAACATATATCTCAGAATCCCTGCATCAGGGGTACATTCGGTCCTCGACTTCACCCATCTCCTCAAGTTTCTTTTTTGTGACGAAGAAGGAGGGAGGTCTGCGTCCGTGTATTGACTACCGGGGTCTAAATCAGATCACGGTGAGGTATAATTACCCGCTACCTCTCATAGCCACAGCGATCGAGTCAATGCACGGGGCGCGCCTCTTCACTATGACGTGGGCGACCGGGAGTTGTTGACTGTTGTCAAGGCCCTGAAGGCATGGAGACATTGGCTTGAGGGGGCTAGACACCCTTTTCTCATCTGGACTGACCACCGCAATCTGGAGTACATCCTGCCGGCGAGGGTACTGAACCCTCGCCAGGCAAGGTGGGCCATGTTTTTCACCCGTTTTGTGTTTTCCCTTTCTTACAGACCAGGCTCCCAGAACGTTAAGGCAGACGCATTGTCCCGGCTGTATGACACAGAGGAGCGGCCCACGCCTCTTGTTTGGTGGCACTGGTAGTGTGGGAGCTGGACGCAGACATGGAACAGGTGTCACGTGCAAAGCCCGCTCCCCCTCAGGGTCCAGCTGGGTGTCTGTACGTTCCGTTTGCTTTCCGTGATCGGCTGATCTATTGGGCCTACACGTCACCCTCCTCTGGTTATCCTGTAATCGTTCGGATGGTGCGCCATCTTAGTGGGAAGTACTGTTGGCCCACTTTAGCTAAGGACGTGATGGTTTATGTTTCCTCCTGCTCGGTGTGCGCCCAGTGCAAGGCTCCTAGACACCTGCCCAGAGGTAAGTTACAACCCTGACCCATTCCACAACGGCCATGGTCGCACCTGTCGGTGGATTTCCAAACCGATCTTCCACCTTCACAGGGTAACACCATGATCCTGGTTGTTGTGGATAAGTCCTGTCATATCCTCCCTTTGCCCGGTCTCCCTACGGCCCTACAAACTGCGGAGGCCCTGTTTACACACGTCTTCCTGCACTACGGGGTGCATGAGGATATAGTGTGTGATCGGGGTCCCCAGTTCATATCAAGGGTCTGGAAGGCGTTCATGGAACGTCTGAGGGTCTCGGTCAGCCTTACCTCAGGTTTTCACCCCTAGAGTAATGGGCAGGTGGAGAGAGTTAACCAGGATGTGGGTAGGTTTCTGAGGTCTTATTGCCAGGACCGGCCGGGGGAGTGGGCAGCGTTCGTGCCCTGGGCAGAGATGGCCCAGGGCTCCGCCACTCCTCCACACCTTTCTCCCTTTCAGTGTGTATTGGGGTAGCAGCCGGTTCTGGCTCCTTGGAATCAGAGTCAGACCGAGGCTCCTACGGTGGACGACTGGTTCCGGCGCGCGGAAGAAACATGGGACGCCGCCCATGTCCACCTTCAGCACTCCATACTGCGCCAGAAAGTTAGCGCAGACTGTCTCCGCATTGAGGCCGCGGTGTTTGCACTGGCTCTCGACCCGAAACCTGCCCCTCTGCCTGCCCTGTCGGAAGCTGGGTCCGCGGTTTGTGGGGCCATTTAAAGTCCTGGGGAGAGTAAACGAGGTATGTTACAGGTTACAGCTTCCCCCCTATTACAGCATTAACCCCTCGTTCCATGTGTCTCTCCTCAGGACGATGGTGGCTGGTCCGCTCCAGGAGTCTGAGGTGCGGGAGGTTCCTCCACCCCCTCTGGACATATTTGGAGCCCCGGCGTACTCCGTACGTTCCATACTGGATTTGAGATTTCGGGCGAGGGGCCTTCAGTACCTCGTGGACTGGGAGAGGTATGGTCCGGAGGAGAGATGCTGGGTTCCGGTGGAGGAAGTGTCTTGAATCCTTCCATGCTGCGAGATTTCCACCGTCTCCATCCGGATCGCCCTGCGCCCCGAAGTCGGTGGGAGGGGGGTACTGTCACGACTTCCGCCGAAGTCGGTCCCTCTCCTTGTTCAGGCGGTGTTCGGCGGTCGACATCAACGATCTTCTAGCCTTCACTAATCCATTTTTCATTTTCCATTGGTTTTGTCTTGTCTTCCTTCACACCTGGTTCCAATCCCATCATTTACATGTTGTGTAATTGATGTTTCCCATCATGTCCTTGTCGGAGATTGTTTGTTTGTATGTTCGTGTATAATGTATTGGTGCGCGACGGGTTCTTGTACCCACTTTTATTTATGTTGTATTTTGGTTTTGGGAGTCTTGTTAAGTGTATTACAACTCCATTTGTACCAAGTTCGATCCTCCTGTGCCTACACACACATTGTTACAATGTCAAAATGGATGAAAAACAGATTTTGCCCATTAATCTATATGGTCCAAATCAGGATGACCCATACTACTTCGAAAACATTTATACCCATTTATTGAACTTACCTGCAAAAAAGATCAAATCACTATGGTGGGAGACTGTAACACAGTGTTAAGTACCTCAATGGACCCTAAGGAAATTGTCACGGATCCCCCGGTACTGCTGCTTATTCCGTTCACCAGCTCCAGAGGTCTACGTCACCGGCACTCTAGGCGTCACTGAACTGGGTTCATTACCACCAACCCCGGACTGTCTTGTCTCATTACGCACACCTGGTTGACATTCCCCCTTGATTAGTATGTTATTTATGTGCCCTCTGTTCCCAGTTGTCCTTGTCTGATATTGTTTCCATGTCCGTTGGTCCTGTGAGTACCTGTGCTGTTGTATCGGCTTCCATGCAGCATGTTATTGTGCACCTGCTTTACGGGTCTCGTACCATGTATTATTTAGAGGTTTTACACCTCACTCTTTTGTTTGGGTGGAGTAAATAAAAATCCATGTTACATTCTTGTGCCTGTCTACAATCATTAGACAACGTGACAGAAATCACTCTAAAAACTATCATCACCTTGCCCTTAAGGAAATCACAAATATTATGGACACATTCTTAATAGTGGGGAAAAAAACCTGATCAAGCTAGTCATCTTGATACTTTATTTTATCTTTCTCTCTTACATCAAAGGTTAAAAAGTATTAATAGGAGACAGAATGCAATCAGATCATCATCTAATTGGCCTTCACATAACTCTTATAGAATTTCCACATGGACAGGGATATTGAATATTTAATCATAGTTAAAAATCAATTGTTCTCCAGTAAACTAAGACAAAATAATTTATAATGGAATTTTTCCAGTACAATATAGGTTCAGCAAATCCCCTTATTGTTTGGGATACCTTTAAATGCACCTTTAGAGATCATTCAATTCAATATCTCTCAATAATAAAAAAGCAGTTTCTGTCTAAAGAGACAAGACTAACAAGGGAAATACATGAAATAATAGTACAGGTAGATAGCAATAAAAACCTTACTACAGAGATATAACAAGTTCTTATTCAATAACGATCTAATATAATCTAATTTAAAAATAAAGCAAACTGGATGGAATATGGATAAAAATGCACACAATTATTCTTGAATCTCCAAAAATTACTTGCAGAAACTTGTTACTAAAAGACAGAGTCATCTATGATTCTCTGAATGATATTTTAAAAGAGAAAGCTAAATATTTTAATACTTTTCTGTCTCACCCCTGAATGACGATTACTGTAAGGAATTGTTTCCAAATAATTGAACAAATTTAAAATTAACAAATGTACAAAAATATCAGTGAAGCCCTATTGACAGAGGAATAACTTTTTAACAGAACAACCTAAAACATCTAAGAAGCCAGGCCTGTTATTTATAGTGAATTTTGAAAAGGCCTTTGATAAAGTAAGACTGTATTTTATTTATGAAAGCCCAGATTTTTTTTTCAATTTTGGTGATTCTCTTATAAAATGGGTAAAAGTAATGTATAGCAACCCCAGGTGTAAAATAGTAAATAGCGGCTACTTCTCAGAGAGTCTTGAATTGTCAAGAGGAGTTAAACAAGGGTGCCCGCTGTCACCATATCTATTCAGTATGTCCATTGAAATGCTAATAATTAAAATCAGATCAAATAACAACATTAGAGGATTGGAAATCAAAGTCTTTATTCAAGTGTTATATTACGTCCGCATACAGGCATTGCAGAGTTGGCTACAATTTCAATTTCATCCCCTTGAAAATATAGAACAAATATTACAACAAATATTATGGCTGAACTCAAATGTGTTGGCTGAAAAAATAACTGTATTTATGGAAAAGGGTATTTTGTTTTTAAATTATATTGTAAATTGGAGTTATGTCTTTCATGTAGTTATGAGAATTGTATGGGAAGGTCTGCTCAATCCAAGATTACAACCAGTTGATTACAGAATTAACCCAAAAATGGAGGAGGCATGTGCCCGATATAAAGTATCAGAACAGCAGTATTCGAGTTTTATTTGAGGACCAGGATGTTGACAGCTGTGCCATACAGACTGCAAAATAGTTGGAAAGTGATTTGTTATGTACCGATTCCATGCTACACGGTGTATACATTTATATTCAAAATGAGGCAAGATGCAGGACTTTGTGCTTTTCAGCAAAACTGTTTGTACAGAATTATTGTCACCATCAAAATGTTGATTATTTGGGACATATAATCATCACAGCTCTGCAGATTTTGTTGTGAGGATAAAGAATCAATAGACCCTTTGTTTTGGTATTGCCCTCAGGTGGCCTGTTTCTGGTCTCAGGTTCAGAAATGGCTGAAAATGCCTAACATTGATCTAAAATTGGGAGATGGGAGATCTGGAGAGACCGGGTCAGTCAATTACTAATATACTAATACTCTTAGTAAAGTATTTAAGTATTTATCTCAATCTGCATATACACACACGCTCATTCTAATGCACACAAGTGCAAATACATGGATACACCCACACATGTAAATAGTGCCATACATGCATTCAATAATATACAGTTGGCATTGCTTTTATTATTTTTGTTGTCCTTGATGTCTTTGTTTTTTTCTCAGGGGGGTTCTGCTGGGGGGGGGGGGGGGTTCTGTTGTGAGGGGGGGGGGGGGTCTTGTTGGGGAACTGTGGGGGGAATCTTGGAGGGCTGGTGGCCTGGTGGTTGGGAGCTTGGGCCGGTGGCAGATAGGTTGCTGGTTCGGGTCCCTGTTTTTGAAAATCTGTCGACATGCCCTTGAGCAGGGCGTTGACCCTGGTTGCTTCTGTGGGTCTTTCTGGATGGGAGTCTGTTAGATGAACTTCAGCCATCCTTGGACTACCGATCCCCTTGTCCCTTTAAAATCAATCCCTGCTCTGGAATTTGGGCTTGTTTCCTGGGCTCAAATCACATCCAATCAAATTGTCACATGCGTCGAATACAACAAGTTTAGACCTTACAGTGAAATGCTTACTTACAAGCCCTTAATCAACAATGCAATTTTAAGAAAATACCCCCCCCCCCCCTCCAAAAAAGGTAAGAGATAAGAATAACAAATAGTTAAAGAGCAGCAGTAAATAACAATAACGGGGCTATATACAGGGGGTACCAGTACAGAGTCAATGTGCTGGGGCACTGGTGGGAGCTCCGTCAGTTGAACTGTATTTACTCTAATTGAATTATTTGGGTTCTGGGACACTGCGGCCATGCTGTGGTCCTCCACAGTTGCTCCCTTGCCTGCTGGTTCTAAAACAGAAAATCAGTTTAAAAATAATAACAAAAAAATGTCAATTACTCGTATTCACCGAATTATTTTGCTCCCAATGCCTCATTGTTTGTCTTTGCAGTGTGGACGCTTGTGGAAAGAGTCTTTCAGCCAGAGGGAAAAGAAGAGAGGGAGAGGGGGAAGACTTCAGGTGAAGCGAGAGGAGGATGAAGAACAAGAGGGGGATGAATAAAGAGTCTCCCTCTTGATTCAGAAGTAGGGATGAGGTGATGAGTGAGGTTTAAGAGATATACTGTAGTTACCTTCTCACTGCTATGCCCTGGAGGATCATCATTATCAAGGCCCCTCAAATCCATGTACAGCTATGTCACGTTCTGACCTTAAATCTTTTGTTATGTCTTTGTTTTAGTATGGTCAGGGTGTGAGTTGGGTGGGTTGTCTATGTTGTTTTTTCTATGATTTGGGATTTCTGTGTTTTGCCTGGTATGGTTCTCAATCTGAGGCAGCTGTCAATCGTTGTCCATGATTGTGAACCATAGTTAGGTATCCTGGTTTTGTTCAGTGTTCATTATTCTTATTAAACAATATGGATACTTAGCACGCTGCGCATTGGTCCTCCGATCCTTCCTACTACTCCTCCTCGTCAGAAGAGGAGGAGGACAATCGTTACAAGCTAGTTGTAAGATCTTATGTTGATCATCCTGTTGCATAACTTTCCTGCAATGTACGACATTTAAAACTGGTAGTGTATTTGAGGCTTAAAAAGGCTTCTGAAGTTTAATTTCTCTTATGAAAAATGTATCAACCCCGACAAAGAAGTTAATTAATTCTAATCCATATAATAATTCACATTTCCTGTTGCTGTAAGATTGTTTCCCTGCTGTATCAAACTGGCTCAAATTAAGATCCTACACCTGTAAGTGCAGTATCTGTCACGGCTTTCTTCTGTTGAAGGAGAGGCGGACCAAAACGCAGCGTGGTTATTTTGATACATCTTTAATAAAGATGAAAATAGAACAATATACAAAAACAAGAACCGTGAAAAACCGAAAACAGCCCTATCTGGTGTAACAAACACAAAGACAGGAACAATCACCCACAAAACCCAACACAAAACAGGCTACCTAAATATGGCTCCCAATCAGAGACAATGACTAACACCTGCCTCTGATTGAGAACCATATCAGGCCCAAACACATAAACAGACAAACAAGACATCCAACATAGAATGCCCACTCAGATCACACCCTGGCCAGACAAAACATAGAACATACAAAGCAAACTATGGTCAGGGTGTGACAGTATCTGAGACAGACATGGGTCTTTATGAAGTACTGGAAGCCGAGTGTACATTTTTGCATTATGTTACATTTATCTTATCCAGAGCGAATATCAGTGCATTGAACTTGGTAAGGAAACTACATATCACCACGATCGCAAGTAAAGCCTTCCTCAAAAAAGCAGATTTTGATAAAACAGTGTAGAGGTTGCACTTGTACTCAAAAGATCTAGGATCAGTTGTGTCTTCTCATATCCCAAACTTCACCTACAGAGTGAAACATGTTTAACTGACCTTAGATGAGATCCTATGGGTCATTTCACCCTCCTGTCTATGTGAGTGTTGCAGTGTGAAATATAGGACCAGCTACCACACTCTGGAAACAATTACTGGGTAATAATCAGGACATTCTTTCATCCCTCCATCCAGCTGATTAGAACATCCACTGGTATGTAAGGTTAACCTCACATACACACATACATATCACAATGATGTGCACACACACACACATATTGAAAAGAATGTGCACACACACACACACACACACATACACATACACATTCACAAGAATGTGCACACACACACACACATACACACACACACACACACGATGTGTGTGTGTGTATGTGTGTGTAGGGTGTGTTGTGCATTAGAGAGTGACTTTAAAAATAGAATTCACAAACTATGGGAGGGGGGATTGAAGGTTGAGGGGGTAAACACACACACAGACGTTGATTAATTAGTTTTGAGCAGAGACCACCCATGGTCAAAATAACCTGCCATAAATACAGGAGCAGTAAAATACCATTCAGTCGCCACTCTCCTATTTACTCACCCTGCAGCATCTTGCCTGTTTGTGTGTGTGTGTGTGTGTGTGTGTGTGTGTGTGTGTGTGTGTGTGTGTGTGTGTGTGTGTCGAATAGGGATTACTGTAACAGCACTGTTTAAAATGTGGGCTTCTCCTGCTGTTCCATCCCCTCTGTGTTGCCTATTTCTAGTGTTGATCCCTCTTCCTTTTGTCAGCCAGATGGACGTGAGGTTGACCATCCCTGTCCTCTAATCTCTACGGAGCTCTCTTTCCCAGGGTGAAAACACTGACATCCTTCTTCTCTCCTCCGTCCCCACCCCCCTGTTATCAGTGTCAAATAATGACCCAGGGGAAACGGAGCTCAGGTACAATATGGGCCAGGTTAGCCAAGGGGGAGTCTAGCCAAAATATAATTCCTCCATCTCTCTCCCGCCCCTGAAATGCCAGTCAGGTTTCTTGGCAGAGCCCCAGGACCAGCACAAAGGAATTTCCCCCTGAAATTTATATCAATTTCAGAGTGCCACAGTTTAAACATTGGGTAAAAAAAAGACCCTGCCTCTCCTCCCTCTTTTCTCCCTTCTTTCTTTTCTTGTCTGCTCAAGTTGTTTTTCTTCCTTTTGCCTCCCTTCCTGTCCTCTGATCATTTGCACTTTACTTTTCTCCCTCCCCTGTTCTCACTCCTTTATCCGTCCCGTGTTTTCCTCTTCTCTCCAGCTTTTCTCCCTCCCCTGTTCTCTCCTTTCCTTCTCCTCTCTGATTTCCCTCTACATTCGTTCCTCCCTTCCTCTCTTTTGTTCTCCACTCCTTTCTCCCTCTCTTTCTCTCTCTCTCTCTCTCTCTCTCTCGCTCTTCTCTCCTCTCCCCCGCCTCTCTGTAGCCACCATGGTGAATGCCATGCATTCCATTGTAAGGTTATAGCAGACAAAAGTGGACCAGAATCACCTGAGAGAGAAAACCACCCTTCTGAAACAGAGAGAGGAGAAAGAGGCTGATACAGAGAGAAGAAACGAGGGAGTGTGAAAAACAGAGAAGAGAAAGAGATGGAGATAGCAGCAGTAAAGTCACGGTTTATAGAGAAGAAAATAGTAGAATTTCAACGAGGGAAAGAGAGTGAGCAATGGAGAAAGTTGTAAAGAGGGATAATAAAATAGAGGGAAAAAACAGAGATACGAAAATATTCTCTGTAGCCGGGGACACAGGAACACCTGTCCCATCCGGTCCTCTGGTGACATTTGAACTTTGACCTCTATTACTAACATGTGACATGTTGAGAGAACTAAAATATCAAGATTCTACCAGAAATAACTGTTTTAGATATTCTGCAAGGTACCTTACACAATAGATTACTGAAGATTGCATGACGTGCATCTCAATAACACAACCCTGTCAAGGATACCGCTAAAAGAGAGGTTTAACTTTAAAAAGCTTGAGTCACCCCTAAAGTAGGCCTTCCCCCCACTTAAAACCACACAAATATATACAAACACGTACACACCACACAAATATACACACATGCAAACACCCTCCACCCAACTACCAACACATACAGACTACTCTCAGACCATGTATACAACCCCACCCATGCATTTCCACCCCAAACACACACACCCCACCCAAAACATACACGCAGAAACACACACAATCCCACTCATGTGAATATACACCCCAAATTAGCACACAGTGGGACCATTTTACATACACCAGGCTGGGGTACAGGGTGAGACATATTAGCGACGCCAGCCCTCTCTGTCAGAGGTTATTTCAGGGATTTGACACACATCCATAGCTAAACAGCCTGTATGATGCAATGGTGTGGGTTTCCAGTTAGTAAACCGCCACTGTTTGTTTTGACGCTTGTCATGGAGAGGAATGGAGAGGGTGGGGAAGGGAGGGTGGAAGGAAGGGAGAAAATGGACTTATGATCAGGTGTTTTTCCCTCTTCAGGGGAATTTGGCACCTTGTAAGTGTGTGAGAGGAGACTGGCCTGTTGACAGTAGAGAGGTATTATACAGGAGACTGGCCTGTTAACGGTAGAGTGGTTACTGTACAGGAGACTGACCTGTTGACGGTAGAGAGGTATTATACAGGAGACTGGCCTGTTAACGGTAGAGAGGTACTGTACAGGAGACTAGTCTTTTGAGGGTAGAGAGGTAATGTACAGGAGACTGGTCTGTTAACAGTAGAGAGGTATTGTACAGGAGACTGACCTGTTGATGGTAGAGAGGTATTGTACAGGAGACTGGTCTGTTGACGGTAGAGAGGTACTGTACAGGAGACTGACCTATTGACGGTATAGAGGTATTGTACAGGAGACTGGTCTGTTGACGGTAGAGAGGTACTGTACAGGAGACTGACCTGTTGATGGTAGAGAGGTATTCTACAGGAGACTGACCTGTTGAGGGTAGAGAGGTATTGTAAAGGAGACTGGTCTGTTAACAGTAGAGAGGTATTGTAAAGGAGACTGGTCGTTTGACAGTAGAGAGGTATTGTACAGGAGACTGACCTGTTGAGGGTAGAGAGGTATTATACAGGAGACTGGTCTGTTGACAGTAGAGAGGTACTGTACAGGAGACTGGTCTATTGAGGGTAGAGAGGTATTATACAGTAGACAGGTCTGTTGACGGTAGAGAGGTATTGTAAAGGAGACTGGTCTGTTGACAGTAGTGAGGTATTATACAGGAGACTGACCTGTTGAGGGTAGAGAGGTACTATACAGGAGACTGGTCTGTTGACGGTAGAGAGGTATTGTAAAGGAGACTGACCTGTTGAGGGTAGAGAGGAGACTGGTCTGTTGACGGTAGAGAGGTATTGTAAAGGAGACTGGTCTGTTGACAGTAGCGAGGTACTGTGCAGGAGACTGACCTGTTGACGGTAGAGAGGTATTGTAAAGGAGACTGGTCTGTTGAGGGTAGAGAGGTACTGTACAGGAGACTGACCTGTTGACAGTAGAGAGGTATTGTAAAGGAGACTGGTCTGTTGACAGTAGAGAGGTACTGTACAGGAGTGAATGGTTTGTGGATTTGCGGATTTGTGTGTGTGTGGTGTGTGTTGTGCATTAGAGTGATTTTAAAAATATAATTCTCAAACTATGGGAGGGGGGTTTGAAAGTATAGGGGGTAAACACACACACACACCACACACACACCTGGGTGCACCTGGCAGGTCTGACTTCACACTCCACAGGCCCTTTACCACCACACACAGGGCTGCTATTGATGACATCATCATTGGGCATCTGGACACCCCGCCCTTTCCATGTATGTGCTCTGAGAGCCATTCACTCAAAGTCACATACACTACGGCCTCTCACAGACCTTAGTCATGGTGCTTATTTTTCTGAGATTATTCAATTTAACGTGACCAGTAATGAACAAACAGTTTTTTTGTTCCATCTTTGTCATAGGTTGTGTGGCACAGAGGCCTGGTCAAAAGTAGATGACAACATAGAAAATATGGTGCCGTCTGGGATACTTCAATGGCCCTTTTATAGCCCTCCTTAAGACCCTTTTATAGCACTGCTTAAGACCCTTTTATAGCCCTCCTTAAGACCCTTTATAGCACTCCTTAATAAGACCCTTTATAGCCCTCCTTAAGACCCTTTATAGCCCTCCTTAAGACCCTTTTATAGCCCTCCTTAAGACCCTTTTATAGCACTCCTTAAGACCCTTTTATAGCACTCCTTAAGACCCTTTATAGCACTCCTTAAGACCCTTTATAGCCGTCCTTAAGACCCTTTTATAGCACTCCTTAAGACCCTTTATAGCACTCCTTAAGACCCTTTATAGCCCTCCTTAAGACCTTTTATAGCACTCCTTAAGACCCTTTTATAGCACTCCTTAAGACCCTTTATAGCACTCCTTAAGACCCTGTTATAGCCCTCCTTAAGACCCTTTTATAGCACTCCTTAAGACCCTTTTATAGCCCTCCTTAAGACACTTAAGATCAGTAAAATCATCTTTAGAAAATGTCAAATACTGTAATAAATTATTTATTCGTTTTTTAGTTATTTTCCATTCATCCATCGCATATTTTATCATCCCTCTATCTCTTTGTCATAGAAAATTGCCATTCCTGATGAAACGGGAGAGAGAAACACACATAAAGCCCCATTAAACACTGAAGCCTAACTGATGCTCTTCAAAGACTGGGCTCCCGTTGAAACTAGTGATCACTACCCAAATATGCTTTACCTGAAAATGAATCCTAGTCAACATACGAGGGGAAGGGAGAGTTCAGCTCAACCTTTTCCTTTTAACAGAGAGATTAGACGGTGGTAGAGGGAGATTTATTAGAAAAACAAAATGACAGTTCAATGAATGGCAACGTGATGACAGACGATGGTCTGGGTTTGAACTCTGCATGTTGACATTTTTGGAAAAGAAAAAAGGAAAGAAAAAGAACACCTCACAGTGTGGGTATGACATATTCTCTTTCTCACTAAGTCTATATTTGTCATGTATGTCTCAGTCTCTCTCTCTATCTCTATCTCTCTCTCTCTCGAACAAAATCCCCTCTTTTCCTATCTGATATCAGACTGAGCCAATGGTTCAGTCTCAGTAGGTCTCTCAGAAAGAGATTTCCTCGTCCAAACGCAGACCTGGCCTGAGTCCGGAATGGTACCCTATCCCTTTATAGTTCACTACTTTTTTATTTATTTTAGCATTTTTTTTTGCCCTTTTTCTTCCCAATTTCGTGGTATCCAATTGTTTAGTAGCTATTATCTTGTCTCGTCGCTACAACTCCCGTACGGCTCGGGAGAGACGAAGGTTGAAAGTCATGTGTCCTCCGACACACAACCCAACCAAGCTGCGCTTCTTAATACAGCGCCATCCAACCCGGAATTCAGCCGCACCTGGCAACATTGATTAGAATGCACTGCGCCCGGCCCGCCACAGGAGTCGCTGGTGCGCGATGAGACAAGGATTTCCCTACCGGCCAAACCCTCCCTAACCCGGACGACGCTAGGCCAAATGTGCGTCGCCCCACGGACCTCCCGATTGCGGCCGGTTACGACAGAGCCTGGCGCCGAACCCAGAGTCCCTGGTGGCACAGCTGGCACTGCAGTACAGCGCCCTTAACCACTGCGCCACCCGGGAAGCCCTATACTTCACTACTTTTGACCAGATAGGCCCTGGTCAAAAATAAGTGCACCATGTAAGAAATAGGGTAGAATTTGGGATGCATCCAGAGTCAGGCTTCAAAGTCCACTACCATAACACAGCCAACACACAGATGAACAATTAGCTCTGAATGCTAACCCTATGTAGAACACACTATGAATAGTAAGCCTCTGTTTGATGTGTTGAGTCAAGTCATAATTCACCCTGAATAGTTAGCCACTATTCCATTAGCAATTAGCTACTCAGGGATGCAGATATGCAGTTAGTTTCAGTTCAATTAGCCTTCAATGGTTAGCGTCAGCATGATTAGCAATTAGCCACAGTGTGATAAGCAACTATGCTAGTAGCCCAATAGCCCACATTCAAATATCCTGGAATGGTTAGCCTAGCCGGAGAGCTTTTATTATTGAATGGTTAGCAATTAGCCTAAAATGGCTGCATGATTACCCCCCTTATTACTTACGGAAATGTTTTTCCACTTGTATGTGAATGTACCTAATGTACCTTGCATGACACACACACAAATTAGGGCCCTGTGTTTTGTGCAATTATGTGACATGCCTGGCTTTTAAATATTTTCCAGAAATCACGGTTGGAAGATTTGTGAAATGAGGAGGGAATAAGAAGGATAAGAAGGATCCTGGAAAACCTGACATTTTGGGAAAAGTATGGAATTTTGTAACCCTACACCTGATTCAACTACTTGACTAATCTTGGTCTTTGACCTAGGCTAACATAGACCAAAAGTGAAGAGAAAGATTGTTTGAGGTGAGTGGAAAGCTGTTGAGCGTGAAACCTCTATGGCAACTCTTGTGCCAACACTCTCCAGTAAGTGTGTGTGTGTGTGTGTGTGTGTGTGTGTGTGTGTGTTGTGTAGCCTCGTGTTTGCCTGCCTGTATTTCTGTCCAAAGTGGGAAACAAGAACTTGAATAGTGAGGGAGAAAGGGCTGGGAGCTTTCTCTGAAGGAGAGAGGGGTGGGGTAGAGTGATGGAGGGAGGGAGGGTAAATAAAGGGGGCAATAGAAGCTACCAAATCCCACCCCCCTCCCTCCCTCCCTCCCTCACTCTACCCCACCCCTCTCTGTGCTGCTACCCCATCCTGCCCACTCCCCTTCTCCGTCCTACCTCACTCTATCCACCATCACACACTTGTCTTTTGTGTGGCAGGGAACCTAAGGAACAATCCTGACTCTCTTTTCCCAAAATAAGCCTGAAGTGAGAGAGGGAGCGCAGAGTAAAGCTAGGGTGAGGAGATTGGACCTGGGAGGTGCACAGCCCCTAGTTATAAGCTGTGGGAGTGGGAGTGCACTGCACTTACCTCAGCCAAGCCGACTAGAATAGCCCGCCTGCCTGTACTGCCTACCTGCCTGCATGTACTGCTTGTCTCTCTTCTCTCTCTCTCGCTCGCTCTCTCTCTCTCTCTCTCTCTCTCTCTCTCTCCTTCCCTCCTACTTTCCACCCCGGAGTGTGAGAGCGCTGAGATTCAGAAGGTGCGCCTCAGATCCACTTTTAGTCAGCCTGAAGACGGCATAGACGTTTTCCCCTCCTCTCTCGCTCTCACTCTGTCCCTCTCTCAGAGTCTCTCTCTCTCACTCGCTCATTTTCTGCAGAAGCACATGGACTAAATTTCCTCCAGAGAGACAGAGAAAGAACCAAAAGAAAAATACAATTTGTTTCACCTGCAGTTGGTGAAAATATTCCTTTTTTTCTGTTGTTGTTGTAGTCCCCCCTCCCTTCCTCTGCACATGTAAACTAACTCAGCTTTAAAACCAGAGGCATTTCTACGTTTTTATTTATTTTTGTATTACTTTTTTGTTGTTGATATTGACTGATCTGATACCATCCCAATTTCTCCGGGAGACATGCGTGGCTGAAGGAGGAGAGGAAATTACCACCTCACTGACACCCACACACACATCACATTCCTCCATCTAACCTTCAACGCTCGGTGGAGAGAAACGCAAGGTAAGCCCCCCGCGTCCTCTTCCCTCCTTACGTGTCCCTCCATTTCCTCTCATCCCTCCATCCTGTCATCCCTTGCATTTTCCTTATATCACATTTCGCCGCAGGGCAGGGAGCGAGAGACCCGTGAGCCAAAGGCAACAGAAAAGGCAGAAAGAAAAACACATGGAGCAATAACTCAGTCATGGGACCTGCATAATACTCTGTGGTGCTGAGCTAAAGCTAGCGCTAGCAAAAGGCAGGAGTTTAATGCCTTTAAGATTAGAAACTACCAATGCAACTCTTGTACCCAATTATCTCCCTGTATGTCACATTTGTATTCCATCAACTGTTATAGTAATAATATTAGCCATTTCATTATTACGCGTCATTATGGTTCCTCGTAGCGTGACTTTCAGGCATCCTGCTCTCTCTCTCTTCCGCTCTTTCTATCTCTCTTTCTATCTCTCGTTCTCTCATTCATGCAGCTGGCTGTTTATTTATTAGCATGATTGTGTGCACGAGTGTCTGTGTATGTATATATGTGTGACTATGTATGTGAGTGTGCGTTAGTTCCATGAACATGTAAGGACGGCCAGTTTGTCTCTCACAGCGACACAGGTTTCCTTCATATGAGGTGGGAGGGTGTGTCTCTGTCTCTGCCTTCTCATTGGTGGATTATCCCAAGACAAGTTGAAGGCAAAGTGTTGCATAGTGTCTACACCTGTATGTTGAGCTCCACTCTTAGAAAAAAAAAATTGATGTCTCAAACCTAAATTCTGTCAGCATAGGAAAAAACTTCGAATAACCCTATTTGGTTCCAGGTAGAATCCTTTTTGGTTCCATATAGAACCCTTTCCACAGAGGGTTCTACATGGAACCCAAAAGTGTTCTACCTGGAGCCAAAAACGGTTCCCCTATGGGGAAAGCTGTGGAACCATTTTGGAACCCTATTTTCTAAGAGTGTATTGTCTATAAGGCACACGTGTGTTGTATTCGTTTTGTCTTAGTTCACTGCCGGTGAATAAGATGAGTGTTACTGCTGTAAAGAGGGATGCAACTTTTGTTATATTTGTCGTCTACCCTCTTTTCCCCGTCTTTGTCCTCTACTCTCCTCTCCTGGCTGGCTCGCTATTGTAGCCCCCCTCGTCCACGTTCCGTCTGCTCTCCTTCTGTTCCCCCATCCCTCTCTCTTTCTTTCGCGCTCTCTCTCTTTCCCCCTCTCTCTCTCGCTCTCTCTCTTTCCCTCTCTCTCTTTCCCTCTCTCTCTTTCCCTCTCTCTCTCTCTCTCTCTCCCTCTCTCTCTTTCCCTCTCTCTCTTTCCCTCTCTCTCTCTCTCTCTCCCTCTCTCTCTTTCCCTCTGTCTCTCTCTCTCCCTCTCTCTCTCTCTCTCTCTCTCTCTCTCTCTCTCTCTCTCTCTCCCTCTCTCTCTCTCTCTCCCTCTCTCTCTCTTTCCCTCTGTCTCTCTCTTGGTGCGCTGCGACGCT
>NC_143039.1:63503614-63536114 GCF_057628025.1 Oncorhynchus mykiss
TACTGCCCACTGCCCATACCGCCCACTGCCCACCGCCTATACCACCCACCACCCATACCGCCCACCACCCACTGCCCATACCGCCCATACCAACCATATCGCCAATCGCCTATACCTCCCATACCACCTACCACCCATACTGCCCACCACCCATACTTCCCACCGCACATACAGCCCACCACCCATAATATCCACCACCCATAACGCCCCCCACCCATACCGCCCATACCAACCATACCGCCCACCACCCATACTGCCCACGACCCACTTCCCATACCACCCATGCCAACCATACTGCTCATACCGCCCACTGCCCATACCGCCACCGCCCATACCACCCATAACTTCCATACTGCACACCGCCCATACCGCCTATACCGCCCATACCGCCCATACCGCCCATACCGCCCATACCGCCCATACCGCCCACCTCCCATCGCCCATACCGCACATACCATCCACTGCCCATACAGCCCTTAGCGCCTATACCGCCCAAAGCCGAGCGCCCATACAGCCCACCGCACATACCTCCCATACCGCCCACTGCCCAGCGACAATAACGCCCACAGCCCATACAGCCCACCGAGCCACTGCCCTTCCCGCTACCACCCATACCACCCACCGCCCATAGCGCCCACTGCCCATACAGCCCACCGCCCATACCGCCCACCGCCCACCGCTCACCACCCATACCGCCCACTGCCCACCACCCATACAGCCACCACCCATACCGCCCACCTCCCATCGCCCATACCAACCATACCACCAACCGCCTATACCTCCCATACCACCTACCACCCATACAGCCCACCACCCATACCGCCCACCACCCATACTGCCCACCACCCACTGCCCATACCACCCATGCCAACCATACCGCTCATACCGCCCACTGCCCATACCGCCACCGCCCATACCACCCATAACGTCCATACTGCACACCGCCCATACCGCCTATACCGCCCATACCGCCCACCTCCCATCTCCCATACCGCACATACCATCCATACTGCATACTGCCCATACCGCTCACCATCCATACTGCCCACTGCCCACCACCCATACAGCCCACCACCCATACCGCCCATACCGCCCACCTCCCATCGCCCATACCGCACAAACCATCCATACTGCCCACTGCCAATACCGCCCACTGCCCACCACCTATACCACCCACCACCCGTACCGCCCACCACCCACTGCCCATACCGCCCATACCAACCATACCACCAACCGCCTATACCTCCCATACCACCTACCACCCATACTGCCCACCACCCATACTGCCCACCACGCATACAGCCCATCACCCATACCCCCCACCACCCATAACGCCCACCACCCATACCGCCCATACCAACCATACCGCCCATAGCGCCCACTACCCATACAGCCCACTGCCCTCCACCCACTGCCCATAGCGCCCACTGCCTATACAGAACACCGCCCATACCGCCCACCGCCCACCGCTCACCACCCATACCGCCCACTGCCCACCACCCATACAGCCCACCACCCATACCGCCCATCTCTATGTTCTGTCTTAGTTTAGAGTGATGAAAACTAGCTAACAGCTAACTGCTGTCCATTGTCTCTTCATTGAGCAGAGCAACCCAAGTAGAGCCGTTGCTATGGGATACTCACACAGACTCAGAGCCGCCAAGAGCATAGCGAATGGAGCGAGTGACAGACAGAGAGGAGCAGCTAATGGACTTACTAACGGAGGAAGTCATTTCTGGTTTCGGGCCGGGCCTTAAATTTGTCAGAAGCAATCGGGCCAGGGTAGGGTAGAGCCTGAATGTCGCAGGCATGGGTAGGGCAGATGGCTTTGCATCTCAATGCCATCACTAACCCCCTATGTCTTTGTACTCTAACATAACAAAAAGTATTCTTCAACCCTTATGAGACATTTTTTTCTAAGAGTGTATTGTTGTGTACTATAGCTCTCTCATTGCTAATAAATCACCTTGAAGATTTATGTCCATCTGCTTTAGCCATGGTGTCACGTTGGCAGAAAGGGTCGGGAGACAGGTGCAGGTATGTGTAATATATATATATTTTTTCTCACCCAGATTACAGCGTGCCGTGTACAGGCACCAAACAAACACGTGTACAAAATACAGGGTAGAACCCAAACAAAAGAGCGAGGAGTACCCCAAATAAATACACACTTGCACAATGATTAAAAAGCCAAAACAACATAGCACAGGTACTCACACACATCAATTGACATTGGAACAATACTTGAAAGCACCGTGGTGAATAAAAAGGTCACATATTTACAAATACCCACAGTGGGAATAGGGGCCAAGTGTGAAAGTTCCAGAGAGATCGTTGCAGTAGTGGTGAACAAAGGGCACATATGTACAAATACAATCAGTGGGAATAGGGGCCAGGTGTGCGCAATGAAAGTTCCAGAGGGATCCGTGACACAAGGATACTGACTCATACACACTGTACTTTACAGTGTGTGTGTGTGTGTGTGTGTGTCAGAGAAGATATCACGCTTTCTGTACCTTTAACCTGAATGAAGATGTATTTAGCCTTTGTCTGTAGAACAGTATCTGGCATCATTACCCCTCATCAGCTGAGCGTACATAGGGGGCATTGGCTCGATAAATTCACAGATACTTAGTGCTATGGTGACAAAGGATTGGAGGGGAGGGCTTGATAAATGAACAGGGAGGGTATTAATGCGGGGTTGTAGATTTGTTATTCTCTCAACTCGTCCTCCTCTTGAGCATTAGAGAGAGGGTGATTTTGTCGGTATGTTTTGTTTGCAAAAAAGAGTGTGTTTGCATTGTGATTGTACAAAGTGTGTGTGTGGGTGTGCATCTGTGTGTGTGTGTGTTAAGAAGAACACCTACACTGTCCTCAGCAGATAGATCCTTGCTCACCGTTTTCTCCACTACACAATTTTTCATTTTCTCCCATTCTTTCTCTCCCTCTCCAATCGTTTCTCTTCTCTTTCTTTCTCTCTCTCCCCCTATCACTCCCTCTCACCCCTCCTCTCTCTCTCTCTGCCCCACCCCTCTGTCCTGCTAAGTGCTGAGTTTCCTGTCTTTTAAGGCCTGACAGTGCTCTCCTGAACTCCTCACCTCTGATTGATGCACGGACAGAGGGCCTCCTGTTGTCAGGCTTGTTAAGCCAATTAAGGCCAGTAATCACCCACTGCTGATCAGGCGTGCCGCCATCTGTACCAGACCAAGGAGGTCGGCCGTGCGCCATGACACTGAACACACATATACACATATTAAGTCAAAATGACTCGTTTTATATAGCCAAGTCAAAATGACTCGTTTTATATAGCCAAGTCAAAATGACTCGTTTTATATAGCCAAGTCAAAATGACTCGTTTTATATAGCCAAGTCAACTAAATGTGTTCCAATGTCAAAACGTTTTGAATCAAGCTGTGTTGACATTTGTTTTTAAGATTAGATAACAGCAACTTATCAAATTGTCTTAACTTATGAAATCAAGTTGAATCAGGTAAGAATTACGTGTCTTCTCAACTTCAACTCAGAATTTCATAACCGTGAAGTCAAAACTACTGAAGTAACACAAAAGTACATTTTGGTCATTTAACCATTGTGTTGTGTTAGGGTTTGTGGGACTCGTTTTCAATGTTTACTAAAAGAAAATAGATACAATTATGCATTTTTTCAAACTGAGACTCAATGGCCTTGGCTTTCCTTGTTATGTAAAAGAACACCTTTTAATTGAGTGCACACTGTGCACCCCCTTACACATTTATATTACATACAGTTGAAGTCGGAAGTTTATATACACTTAGACCATTGGTAGACATCCCTGCAGTAACTGGTAACAGAACATGCACACAACCCAGAGTCATGCTTAACATGCTTAACCCCCTAGAGTCGATTGACACACCGGGGCGTCAGTCTAATTTACAGTTGAAGTCAGAATACAATTAGGTTGGAGTCATTAAAACTAGTTTTTCAACCACTCCATACATTTCTTGTTAACAAACTACAGTTTTGGCAAGTCAGATAGGACATCTACTTTATGCATGACACAAGTAATTTTTCAAACAATTGTTTGCTGACAGAATATTTCACAATTCATTGTATCACAATTCCAATGGGTCAGATGTTTACTTCAACTAAGTTGACTGTACCTTTAAACAGCTTGGACAATTCCAGAAAAGTATGTATTCCTATATCAACATAACCTGAAAGGCCGCTCAGCAAGGAAGAAGCCACTGCTCCAGAACTGTCATAAACATGCCAGACTACGGTTTGCAACTGCAAAGTACAAAGATCATACTTTTTGGAGAAATGACCACTGGTCTGATGAAACAAAAATAGAACTGTTTGGCAATAATGAACATCGTTATGTTTGGAGGAAAAAAGGGGAAGCTTGCAAGCCGAAGAACACTATTCCAACTGTGAAGCTCAAGGGTGGCAGCATCATGTGGTGGGGGTGCTTTGCTGCAGGAGGGACTGGTGCACTTCACAAAATAGATGGCTTCATGAGAAAGGAAAATGATGTGGATATATTGAAGCAACATTTCAAGACGTCAGTCAGGAAGTTAAAGCTTGGTTGCAAATGGATTTTCCAAATGGACAATGACCCCAAGCATACTTCCAAAGTTGTGGCAAAATTGCTTAAGGACAACAAAGTCACAGTATTGGAGTGGCCATCACAAAGCCCTGACCTCAATCCTATAGAACATTTATGGGCAGAACTATAAAAGCGTGTGCGAGCAAGGAGGCCTACAAACCTGACTCAGTTACACCAGCTCTGTCAGGAGGAATGGGCCAAAATTCATCCAACTTATTGTGGGAACCTTGTGGAATGCTACCCAAAACCTTTGACCCAAGTTAAACAATTTAAAGACAATGCTACCAAATACCAATTGAGTGTAAGTACACTTCTGACACACTGGGAATGTGATGAAAGAAAAAAAAAGCTGAAATAAATAATTCTCTCTACTATTATTCTGACATTTCACATTCTTAAAATAATGTGGTGATCCTAAATTACCTCCAACAGGGAATTTTTACTGGGATTAAATGTCAGGAATTGTGAAACTGAGTTTAATTGCATTTGGCTAAGGTGTATGTAGCCTTCCGACCTCAACTCTATGTGAGTGAGTGAGATGTTTATAAAATTCTTGAACTTTGAGTTTTAATCATTCTAGAGTGCAACTGGTAGCAACAAGAAGAAGCAATGCAATGTGTTTGGACCCAAGAAGGACAGGAAGACATAGTACACATGCATCAAGTGCAAGAAATACGTATGCAAAACACACAGTAAAACTCTGTCCCTCTTGTTGTGTGTAGACCGGCTTTAATTTGTGTTCAATGGGGCTCATTTATCATTTCCATAAAATACTGTATGTAAAATGTGTCCTTCCAATTTGTTCAGTTCAAAGCAATAAACATCAAAAGTGATGAAAACAAACCATGTATTATTTATATTTGTTCAAGATAAACATGATTTATTCTACCCGTTTCTTGATTATAAAGATTTTTGTTTACAAAAATCACATTTCATCAAAAAAAAATGTGCTTTTACTGAAAAGTGTGATCTAGCAGAGGTAGATGGCAAATATTAACCATGTATGCTGTCTGTATGGCTTGTAATAAATATAAGTCCACATCTAAGTATTTTTAAGAAAATTGTTATGGCTGTATTGTTTAAAAAATATATAATGTTGTGGATCCATCAGACCAGTGAACATTGGGTGAATAACAAAAACATCAACACCACTCAAGGGTTAACAGAAGCTTTTATCCTGAGTGACTTCAGTTAGTGCATTCAACAAAAGTACATAAACAACCATATCTAAAGAAACAACAACAATTCTGTAATCATTCATGAGAATGTCATTGTAGTTCAAGTGCTTTGTTGGTTGGCTGACATTCCTGAGAATGTCATTGTAGTTCAAGTGTTCTGTTGGTTGGCTGACATTACTGAGAATGTCATTGTAGTTAAAGATTTGAGTTTAAGTGCTCTGTTGGTTTCCTGACAATACTGAGAATGGCATCACTGAGAATAACATGTTCTCTTGGCTGGCTGACAATACTGAGAATGTAATTGTAGTTAAAGTGCTATGTTGGTTGGCTGACATTACTGAGAATGTCATTGTAGTTAAAGATTTGAGTTTAAGTGCTCTGTTGGTTGGCTGACAATACTGAGAATGTCATTGTCGTTTAAGTCCTCTGTTGGTTGGCTGACATTACTGAGAATGTCATCACTTAGAATAACATGTTCTTTTGGCTGGCTGACAATACTCAGAATGTAATTGTAGTTAAAGTGCTCTGTGGGATGGCTGACATTACTACGAATGTCATTGTAGATGAAGTGCTCTGTTGGTTTGCTGACATTACTGGGAATGTCATTGTAGTTTGTGTGCTTTGTTGGTTGGCTGACATTACTGAGATTGTAATTGTAGATTACGTGTTCTGTTGGATAGCTGACATTACTAAGAATGGCATTGTAGTTAAAGTGCTCTGTTGGTTGGCTGACATTACTGAGAATGACATTGTGATTAAAGTGCTCTGTTGGTTGGCTGACATTACTGAGAATGACATTGTAATTAGAGTGCTCTGTTGGTTGGCTGACATTACTAAGAATGGCATTGTAGTTAAAGTGCTCTGTTGGTTGGCTGACATTACTGAGAATGACATTGTGATTAAAGTGCTCTGTTGGTTGGCTGACATTACTGAGAATGACATTGTAATTAGAGTGCTCTGTTGGTTGGCTGACATTACTGATAATGACATTGTAATGAAAGTGCTCTGTTGGTTGGCTGACATTACTGAGAATGACATTGTAATTAGAGTGCTCTGTTGGTTGGCTGACATTACTGATAATGACATTGTAATGAAAGTGCTCTGTTGGTTGGCTGACATTACTGAGAATGACATTGTAATTAAAGTGCTCTGTTGGTTGGCTGACATTACTGAGAATGACATTGTAATGAAAGTGCTCTGTTGGTTGGCTGACATTACTGAGAATGACATTGTAATTAGAGTGCTCTGTTGGTTGGCTGACATTACTGATAATGACATTGTAATGAAAGTGTTCTGTTGGTTGGCTGACATTACTTAGAATGACATTGTAATTAGAGTACTCTGTTGGTTGGCTGACATTACTTAGAATGACATTGTAATTAAAGTGCTCTGTTGGTTGGCTGACATTACTTAGAATGACATTGTAATTAGAGTGCTCTGTTGGTTGGCTGACATTACTTAGAATGACATTGTAATTAGAGTGCTCTGTTGGTTGGCTGACATTACTTAGAATGACATTGTAATTAGAGTGCTCTGTTGGTTGGCTGACATTACTGAGAACGACATTGTAATTAGAGTGCTCTGTTGGTTGGCTGACATTACTGAGAATGACATTGTAATTAGAGTGCTCTGTTGGTTGGCTGACATTACTGAGAATGACATTGTAATTAAAGTGCTCTGTTGGTTGGCTGACATTACTGAGAATGACATTGTAATGAAAGTGCTCTGTTGGTTGGCTGACATTACTGAGAATGACATTGTAATGAAAGTGCTCTGTTGGTTGGCTGACATTACTGAGAATGACATTGTAATTAAAGTGCTCTGTTGGTTGGCTGACATTACTGAGAATGACATTGTAATGAAAGTGCTCTGTTGGTTGGCTGACATTACTGAGAATGACATTGTAATTAAAGTGCTCTGTTGGTTGGCTGACATTACTGAGAATGACATTGTTGTTAAAGATTTGAGTTGAAGTGCTTGGTTGGTTGGCAGACATTACTGAGAATGTCATTGTAGTTCAATTGCTCTGTTGGTTGGCTGACATTACAGAGAATGTCAATGTAGTTAAAGTGCTCTAATGGTTGGCTGACATTACCAAGAATGACATTGTAAATAAATTGCTCTGTTGGTTGGCTGACATTCCTGAGAATGACATTGCATTTAAACTGCACTGTAAGCTGGCTCACATTACTGATAATGACATTACTGAGAATGACATGTTCTATTTTTTGGCTGACATTACTGAGAATGTCATTGTAGTTAAAGATTTGAGTTTAAGTGCTCGGTTGGTTGCCTGAAATGACTGAGAATGTCAATGTAATTAAATTGCTATGTTGGTTGGCTGACATTACTGAGAATGACATTTCAGAGAATGACATGTTCTGCTGGTTGGCTGACATAACTGAGAATGTCGTTGTAGTTAAAGTGCTCTGTTTGTTGGCTGACATTACAGATAATGTCAATGTAGTTAAGTGCTCTGTTGGTTGGCTGACATTACTGAGAATGACATTGTAATTAGAGTGCTCTGTTGGTTGGCTGACATTACTGAGAATGACATTGTAATTAAAGTGCTCTGTTGGTTGGCTGACATTACTGAGAATGTCATTGTCGTTAAAGTTCTCTGTTGGTTGGCTGACATTACTGAGAATGACATTTCAGAGAATGACATGTTCTGTTGGTTGGCTGACATAACTGAGAATGACATTGTAATTAAAGTGCTCTGTTGGTTGGCTGACATTACTGAGAATGACATTGTAATTAAAGTGCTCTGTTGGTTGGCTGACATTACTGATAATGACATTGTAATTAGAGTGCTCTGTTGGTTGGCTGACATTACTGATAATGACATTGTAATTAGAGTGCTCTGTTGGTTGGCTGACATTACTGAGAATGACATTGTAATTAAAGTGCTCTGTTGGTTGGCTGACATTACTGAGAATGTCATTGTTGTTAAAGTTCTCTGTTGGTTGGCTGACATTACTGAGAATGACATTTCAGAGAATGACATGTTCTGTTGGTTGGCTGACATAACTGAGAATGACATTGTAATTAAAGTGCTCTGTTGGTTGGCTGACATTACTGAGAATGACATTGTAATTAAAGTGCTCTGTTGGTTGGCTGACATTACTGATAATGACATTGTAATTAGAGTGCTCTGTTGGTTGGCTGACATTACTGAGAATGACATTGTAATTAGAGTGCTCTGTTGGTTGGCTGACATTACTTAGAATGACATTGTAATTAAAGTGCTCTGTTGGTTGGCTGACATTACTGAGAATGACATTGTAATTAAAGTGCTCTGTTGGTTTGCTGACATTACTTAGAATGACATTGTAATTAGAGTGCACTGTAAACTGGCTCAAATTACTGATAATGGCATTACTGAGAATGACATTGTAATTAGAGTGCTCTGTTGGTTGGCTGACATTACTGAGAATGACATTGTAATTAAAGTGCTCTGTTGGTTGGCTGACATTACTGAGAATGACATTGTATTTAAAGTGCACTGTAAACTGGCTCAAATTACTGATAATGGCATTACTGAGAATGACATGTTCTGTTGTTTGGCTGACATTACTGAGAATGACATTGTAATGAAAGTGCTCTGTTGGTTGGCTGACATTGCTGAGAATGACATTGTAATTAAAGTGCTCTGTTGGTTGGCTGACATTACTGAGAATGACATTGTAATGAAAGTGTTCTGTTGGTTGGCTTACATTACTGAGAATGACATTGTAATTAAAGTGCTCTGTTGGTTGGCTGACATTACTTAGAATGACATTGTAATTAAAGTGCTCTGTTGGTTGGCTGACATTACTGAGAATGACATTTCAGAGAATGACATGTTCTGTTGGTTGGCTGACATTACTTAGAATGACATTGTAATTAAAGTGCTCTGTTGGTTGGCTGACATTACTGAGAATGACATTGTAATTAAAGTGCTCTGTTGGTTTGCTGACATTACTTAGAATGACATTGTAATTAGAGTGCTCTGTTGGTTGGCTGACATTACTGATAATGACATTGTAATTAGAGTGCTCTGTTGGTTGGCTGACATTACTGAGAATGACATTGTAATTAAAGTGCTCTGTTGGTTGGCTGACATTACTGAGAATGACATTGTAATTAAAGTGCTCTGTTGGTTGGCTGACATTACTGAGAATGACATTTCAGAGAATGACATGTTCTGTTGGTTGGCTGACATTACTTAGAATGACATTGTAATTAAAGTGCTCTGTTGGTTGGCTGACATTACTGAGAATGACATTGTAATTAAAGTGCTCTGTTGGTTTGCTGACATTACTTAGAATGACATTGTAATTAGAGTGCTCTGTTGGTTGGCTGACATTACTGATAATGACATTGTAATTAGAGTGCTCTGTTGGTTTGCTGACATTACTTAGAATGACATTGTAATTAGAGTGCTCTGTTGGTTGGCTGACATTACTGATAATGACATTGTAATTAGAGTGCTCTGTTGGTTGGCTGACATTACTGAGAATGACATTGTATTTAAAGTGCACTGTAAACTGGCTCAAATTACTGATAATGACATTGTAATTAGAGTGCTCTGTTGGTTGGCTGACATTACTGATAATGACATTGTAATTAGAGTGCTCTGTTGGTTGGCTGACATTACTGATAATGACATTGTAATTAGAGTGCTCTGTTGGTTGGCTGACATTACTGAGAATGACATTGTAATTAGAGTGCTCTGTTGGTTGGCTGACATTACTGAGAATGACATTGTAATTAGAGTGCTCTGTTGGTTGGCTGACATTACTGATAATGACATTGTAATTAGAGTGCTCTGTTGGTTGGCTGACATTACTGAGAATGACATTGTATTTAAAGTGCACTGTAAGCTGGCTCAAATTACTGATAATGGCATTACTGAGAATGACATGTTCTGTTGTTTGGCTGACATTACTGAGAATGACATTGTAGTTAAAGTGCTCTGTTGGTTGGCTGACATTGCTGACTGCACTGACAGTTTTCTAAACTGGATAAAAACTCACACATGAGCAAAAGATAGTTAAGATTATGCTTCGCTCTAATAACATCTCTATTGCATCACTGTTATGGTTGTTTAGTCAATGTACTATATCTGTAGTCCGTAGTTAATTTGATAGTCTAGATTAATTGAACATTTGAAGTCATTTAAAAATGGAGGCTAGTTATCTCTACTAAAAACTAAATCAATTCAACTATCATTAGTTGGTAATACTAACAAATCTTAAAGTTGACTTGACTTTCTTTTATTATTCAAAGTACATATTACAGGAAAAAAGTTGAAATAACAAATACTTTGCACACACACACACTGTAACGACCGTTGGTAGACGAAGGTGAGGATCAAGATGCAGCGTGGTAAGTGTTCGTCATTATTTTAATAAACTGAACACTATACAACAAGCGTGGTAAGTGTTCGTCATTATTTTAATAAACTGAACACTATACAACAAGGAACAACAGAAACAACCGAAACAGCTCCGTCAGGTGCAAAACACACTAAACAGAATATAACTACCCACAAAACCCATGTGGGCAAGAGCTACGTTAGTATGGTTCTCAATCAGAGACAACGACAGACAGCTGTCCCTGATTGAGAACCATACCCTGCCAAAAACAAAGAATTACAAAAACATAGAAAAAAGAACATAGAACGCCAACTCTAGTCACACCCTGGCCTAACCAAAATAGAGAAAAAAAAGCCTCTCTATGGCCAGGGCGTGACACACACACACACACACACACAGACACACACAGACACAAACTATCAATCACGCACTGCACACACAGCGGAACTACATGTACACATATAAACTCAGTGACAAGCATGCAGATACCTACACAGACAGTCAGACAGCCAGACACACAGAAACACCATATGCTTTGAATAATCTCAATCTTTAACACATAATTTCATGCACTACTCACATTGTATACCATGTCTTTACATTTAAAAAAAGGCTTAATAATTTTTCCTTACGAAAAATGTGTTTAAACCTACAAAAATGTCCATTATTTATAATCCACATACTAATTAGTATTTCCTGTTGCTGCAGGACTATTTTCCTGCTGTACCGAACTGGCTCGAATGAAGATCCTACACCTGTATAGCCCTATATTGATCAGGACTCTACCAGGGGTGCCATGTAATTTCTAGGATAACACCTTGTCATTTCTGGACGGTATAATGCACATTTTGCCTGGCCAACTGGGGGATGATTTTAATGCATCCTTTGTTGTTTAGTTTTCTTCATTGTTAGTTTGTCCCCTAACAAGGTCTGATAGTAGGGACAGTTCTCCCCAGCCATAGTGTTGTTTACCTTTCTGTATCCCACGTATTCTTGTGCCTTGTCTGTAATTGCTTTTCCAGGTGTGTCGCATGTCCCTGCAAAGAAAAGGGTTCCAGGGTCTGCTGGGGTGCGTTTATTAACACTCGGGCACTTTGCTGCCATTTATAACACTTGTTTGCACCTGGGCTGTTGCTTAGTGATAAGTCACTCTGGAGCATTAGCTGTAATGAGTGCTTCCTCTCTCTCTCTATGCATCTCTGTCACTTTATTTTTCTGTACCTCTCTCTCTCTCTCTCTCTCTCTCTCTCTCTCTCTCTCTCTCTCTCTCTGTCTTCCTTTCTCTCTCCTTCTCTCTATCTAGCTCTCTCTTTCTTTCTCTCTCTCTCCTCTCCTCGCTCGCTCTCTCTCTCTCTCTCTCGCTCGCTCGCTCTCTCTCTCTCAGTCTCTCCCTCTCTCTGTATTTCTCTTAGTGCTGTGGAGGGTGAATAGATGGAGAGAAAGGAGACAAGACATTTATGCTCCTGAGGGATACCTACTGAGAGAGAGAAGCTTAGTGTAGCATGTGGAATATGCCTTACTAAATCTATACATAGTGCATGCTTCCTTATGCATACATAAACACACACACACACACACACACACACACACACACACACACACACACACACACACACACACACACACACACACACACACACACACACCTCATTGATGGTGGATAACATTTAGTGTATTAGTACATGGTTAAAGTTTCCATTACAGAAGGGTAAAAACTAAGCAAGGATTTCTGGTTAAGTCAGGCCAAACAGGCCTCACAACAGCACAGTGCATTGTGCAAGTTCCATTTTGTGAATGAATAAGCAGAGGGACATCCATTTCATACAGTGGAATGACCTTTATTTCCACTTATACTTTGTATTTTTTATTCTATACTTTGTATTTTGTGTGGAGTGGATATGTGTGTGTGCTCATCTTCATCAGGCTTTGGACAGCTATGTGTGTGTGCATCTTCATCAGGCTTTGGACAGCTATGTGTGTGTGTGTGTGTGTGTGTGGGTGTGTGTGTGTTCAGAAGGCTTTGGACAGCTATGTGTGTGTGTGTGTGTGTGGGTGTGTGTGTGTTCAGAAGGCTTTGGACAGCTATGTGTGTGTGTGGGTGTGTGTTCAGAAGGCTTTGGACAGCTATGTGTGTGTGTGTGTGTGTGTGTGTGTGTGTGTGTGTGTGTCCAGAAGGCTTTGGACAGCTATGTGTGTGTGCGTGTGTGTGTGTGTGTGGGTGTGTGTCCAGAAGGCTTTGGACAGCTATGTGTGTGTGTGTGTGTGTGTGGGTGCGTGTTCAGAAGGCTTTGGACAGCTATGTGTGTGTGTGTGTGGGTGTGTGTCCAGAAGGCTTTGGACAGCTATGTGTGTGTGTGTGTGTGTGTGTGTGTTCAGAAGGCTTTGGACAGCTATGTGTGTGTGTGTGTGTGTGTGTGTGGGTGTGTGTGTGTTCAGAAGGCTTTGGACAGCTATGTGTGTGTGTGGGTGTGTGTTCAGAAGGCTTTGGACAGCTATGTGTGTGTGTGTGTGTGTGTGTGTGTGTGTGTGTGTGTGTGTGTGTGTGTGTGTGTGTGTGTGTGTGTGTGTCCAGAAGGCTTTGGACAGCTATGTGTGTGTGCGTGTGTGTGTGTGTGTGTGTGGGTGTGTGTCCAGAAGGCTTTGGACAGCTATGTGTGTGTGTGTGTGTGTGTGGGTGCGTGTTCAGAAGGCTTTGGACAGCTATGTGTGTGTGTGTGTGGGTGTGTGTCCAGAAGGCTTTGGACAGCTATGTGTGTGTGTGTGTGTGTGTGTGTGTGTGTGTGTGTGTGTGTGTGTGTGTGTGTGTGTGTGTGTGTGTGTGTGTGTGTGTGTGTGTGTGTGTGTGTGTGTGTGTGTGTGTGTGGGTGTGTGTTCAGAAGGCTTTGGACAGCTATGTGTGTGTTACAATAAGCAGACATTTTTATTGTTCTCCGCAGAGGGTGCAGCAGGACATCATTACAATAATCAGCTGTGGAACAAACCGTGTGTGTGTGTGTGTGTGTGTGTCTGTGTGTGTGTGTGTACTTGTGTGTGTTTGTGTGTATGTGTGTGAGAGCTAGTGTGTGTGTGCGTGTGTGCGTGTGTGTGTGTGTGTTCAGAAGGCTTTGGACACCTATGTATGTGTGTGTGTTCAGAAGGCTTTGACAGCTATGTGTGTGTGTGTGTGTGTGTGTGTGTGTGTGTGTGTGTGTGTGTGTGTGTGTGTGTGTGTGTGTGTGTGTGTGTGTGTGTGTGTGTGTGTGTGTGTGTGTGTGTGTGTGTGTGTGTGTGTGTGTGTTCAGAAGGTTTCGGACAGCTCTATAGTTGGGAATTAGCCTGCTGAGATCCAGATTAGGTCCTCAGGTCCTGAGATCCAGATTATTGACCATGGAGGTATATCACAAGTGCCTTGTTTGTGTGCGTGTGTGTGCATGCATGTGTGTATGTGTGACATGAGGGGTAACATAATTGTTATTTCTGCCTGGTAATAAGTAGTCAATAACACATCGATTACCCATTTACAACCTGTTTTCAAACACAAATGACGTGGGAGAAGATATTGAGATGTGAAAATGTATTATGTCCCATCTTGCACCTCTACTCTGTGACTTTCAGAACACAGCTCTGTGGGTAATGGCTAATGCAATTTTCCCGCAGAGAAAATGTTCATGTAATGAGGCTGAGATGGTTTTCTGCATAAGATTTCCATGTGGAAAAAGTGTGATATTGAACTTACTTTCTGAATTATGCCGCAGTACGTGGAGACGGAGAAGAAATTAGGAGGCGGAATGGAGCGTGTGGGCAGGAGGTAGGTTAAGGCAACATGGATGGAAAAAGAGCGGTGAGAGAAGAGCGAAAACAACAAAACTTCTATCAAAACACTTAGCGAACAACAGGAAATGATGAAGTGAGAGTGAATTGAAGGTCAGAAATTCGCCAGGCAATCTGGAGTCCAGGGAGACAAGAGTATGGATTCAAATGATTGACCTTTCATAGAGAGATGACACATTTCTAGCTACTATAGAGGGAAGAAGAAATGGTTTGGGAATATCAATTGTTGTGATGAGTAGCTTGAAATACAGGTAAGTATGGAAGGCCAGAAAGGGGTGAAGTATGTTATGGTGGATGGGAGGGAGGGATTGGTTTGGGAGGGAGGGAGGAATTGATTAATTTTTGTTGTTGAAGAAGCGGCAGCAATTTTGGCCTCAATTGTTCCTTAACTAGCACCATTCATATCAAACTACACTCATCTACAACACACACAAATAAAACATACTCACAGACACAAACATACTCACATTATGTGACACAGACACACACACATGCAGAAATGACTGCTAACATATACACCCACAGTTGTACACAAACTACTCCAGGCCTTTGTTTATTCCCCCAACTCCAGTAACAACATAACGTTGTGTTTCTTTTCATTCAAATCAATCACAGGTGACCTTCTGTTGCTGCTAAGGAGAGCTCAGAAGCCTGATTAGGCTTGGCTATGCTTGTTAGTGCTCCTGTTTTCCTGCCTCCTCGCACACACACACACACGCCCGCAAACACACACACACACACACAAACACACACACACACACACGCCCCCGCGCGTGCGCAAACACACACTCGCTCTCACTGTCACGCCCTGACCATAGAGAGCCTTTTTATTCTCTATTTTGGTTAGGTCAGGGTGTGACCAGGGTGGGTAATCTATGTTGTTAATTTCTATGTTGGCCTGGTATGGTTCCCAATCAGAGGCAGCCGTTTTTCGTTGTCTCATATTGATGATCATATTGAGGCAGCCATTTCTCCACTGTGTTTTGTGGGATCTGGTTTATGTGTAGCACTCCATTGTCTTCACGTTTCATTCATTCTTTATTGTTTTTGTGCGTTTCAGTTAATAAACATGTGGAAACCATATCACGCTGCACCTTGTTCCGATGATTCTTACAACGAACGTGACACTCACGCACGCACACACACACACACACGCACACACACACACACACACACACACACACACACACACACGCGCACACACGCACACACGCACGCACGCACGCACACACACACACACTAGCTCTCACACACAACAACACACAAACACACACTAGCTCTCACACGCAGACACACAAGCACCCACAAGCACACACACACAAACACAAGCACACACACACACACGCACGCACACACACACACACTAGCTCTCACACACAACAACACACAAACACACACTAGCTCTCACACGCAGACACACAAACACACACTAGCTCTCACACACAGACACACACACACGCACACACACACGGTTTGTTCCACAGCTGATTTTTGTAATGATGTCCTGCTGAATCCGTTGCGTAGAACAATAGGAATGTCTGCTTATTGTGACTACGAGATCCATCTAACCATCCCTGTTATTTTCACATTAACCATATCAGGCAATACCTAGGGCCACAACTTTTTCTCAACAGATCACATTGACAGGAAACATCCCAAACATACAGGGGTGTTTAACTCACTGGTGGGGATCCATATGCACACAACCCAGTCTCTCATTAATGATGTACTATATGTACAAATGAGCACAATGTTTTTATGTATTGCAGTTTTTTCCAACTGCTTACACACGTTTTCAAAACTGTCTCCTTTTTTTCAAAACTCTACACACAATTCCCAAAACTGCACACACAAAATGCAAAATGCCTCACATCTCCTTCAAAATGTAACACTGTATTCAAAATGCCATAAACACATGTCAGAATGAAGCATTTGCATCAAATGGCAAACACTGCTTTCATAATATAAAAATTCATAAAAAAAATTTAGTACAGCATGATAACCAACCTTATTCATTCAATGCAGTGCAGTAAATGGATGGCTTAGAGTTACAAATGTTTTTGCAATACTATGAAGTCATATGTATTTTACAGTACATTACTGTAATGCTAAAATAGTCATTAGATAGTTGCATACCTGTTCTAATTTCTGAAGGTTAGAATTATGGACGCCACTGTAAATCGACTCAAATTGGGCTGGACTCTCAGTCCAGCCTCTCTCATGGTCAAACCGTGGTTGATCACATGATCAACAAATTTTGCCCTAATCTCATTAGAGATGCCTCTCCTTCCTTCTCTTCTTTGCCCTCGTCCTCTTCTTCTCCCTCCTACTCCTCTTGCTCTCTGTCCATTGTTGGCATCCATTGTTCAAAACAGGTAATCTGACCATTGACCTATTTATAGGCCTATACTACAGTAAAGCAGTGATTGGTTAGTGGTCAGTTAAGTTATTAGTGTTTGCACATGTGAGGAGTGTGTGTGTGACCTGGTGAATAAGTGTAGCATTTTGATTGGTTGTGTTTGGAAAAGGAAAGCAAGTCACTTCCTGTTAGATTTTTGTGTTTTAGGTACATAATTGTGTGTAGTGTTTTGAAAAAAGTGTTTTATGCAATTGACAACTGAGTCAAACGCTGAGAAATAGCTTATGGTTTTGGATATTTGGTGTGTAGTTTTGCACTTTGAGTGAGAGGTTTCAAAAATCGTGTGACATGAAAAGATTTTGTGTGTAAGCAGTTGGAAAAAACTGTAATAGCACAAACTCATGATGGAGTTCCATGCGCCATGAGTTTGTGCTATTGGTACACTGAGCATGTGTATATACTATGGACTCAGGGTTGGGTATGTTTCCATCCTCCATATGGTTAAAAATGGAGGGTATATTGTATGTGTGTTCCTACGTGGTTAAAAGATTCCACCTTAAAATTATTAAGCTCACACAACCTAAGTAAGCAAAGAAACAGAGGTTGTGATTGAAACTATGCCCTATTCCCTATATAGTGCACTACTTTTAACCCCAGCCCTCTGGACTAGGGCAGTGAATAGGGTGCCGTTCATTTGGGATGCAGCCAAAGAGTCCCACCAGGAAAACTGCTCCTCCATCCCCAAGGCTTAGAGTGAAATCCAATCCTGACCGACTACTAGGTGAATTTATTTCAGCCGACTACTTTATTTCATCCTATCACTACAGAGCAGTGCACAGGGTAAAAACAGAGAAAGGGAGATATAAATTCAATAAAACTCAGATAAAGATACGGAAGCAAGGTGGGACTGAGCGTACTGAGCAAGGTAGCGACAGAGGAGGTAGAGGGGGAGGAGGAGGAGGAGGAGGAGGAGGAGAGGAGGAGGAGAGGTGGAGGACGAGAGAGGTGGAGGAAGAGAGAGGTGGAGGAGGAGAGGAGGGATGGAATAGCATTTTACAATTCCATGTCTTATCTCTGGCACCTGACCCCCGCTCAGGGAAGCAAATTTATTAAAATAAATAAATATGCTTTGGCTGGCGGTGTCTCTTTTTTATCTGTCTGGGGGAAAGACAAAGTGCGGATTAATGTGTGTATGAGACGGAGGAAAATGAATGTCGGGAGCAGTCTGAGCGATGGCCCAGGGTCTCTTTCCTATCGACTCCCCTAATGTGATATGAAACACAATAAAGAACATGGGTGACAGACAAGGTAAGTGTGGAGGGGTGGAACATGAACAACACAGGTAGGGACAGGTGAAAAACAAAGAAAGAGGGAGAGGGAGAGGGAGAGAGAGAGGGAAAGATTGTGTGGGAATGACTGTATGGAGAGGCAGAGGCGGAGTGAGCGAGAGAGAGAGGGAAAACCAAGGTGAAGAGAAAAGCGGACTAAAATAGAGGGGGAAAACTGTGAAAAGGAGGGAAAGATTAAAGGAGTAGCCTGAACTCTTTTATCTCATGGCAGAGCCACATCTACTCCTGGGGGGCACATGGAACGGGGGAGCTGGAGGGCACACACCGATGTTGAATGAAGGAGGGAGAGATAAAGGGATGAAAGGAAGGAAAGGAAAATGTGCTGACTTTGAAAATCCGTTTTGTTTGTGTCGTGTTTTACACCTTTTCTCCTCAAGTCTTTCCTGTGTTCTACATGTCTCACACATCCTCTTTTAGAAGTGTGACTCAAACCCCTCCCTCCTCCACTTCCTCTATCATCTCCCCTCCTCTCCTAAGAGTGTGTGTGTTCTTGCATGTGTGTTCCTGTCTGTATTCAAGTGCTCCTGCATTCCTGTGTGTGTGTGTTCCTGCCTCCGTGGGTGTGTTAGTGATGGCTCGTGCCCCACCCTTGTCCCACACACCAGCTGTCAGGACAGAGTGTCTGTTGCTCCAGTGGCCCGGGGCAGAGCTTTCATACCCACAATCCCTCACTGGCCAGCGCTCTCTTCCTCTCTCTGACAGACAGAGGGTGCCTTCCAAATGGCACCATATTCCCTATATTGTGCACTCATTTTTACCTAGGTCCATACGACTCTGGTCAAAAAGTTATTCACTTTGTAGGGAATAGGGTGCAATTTGGGACGCAGGTTGAAGATAGCAGCACTGACCTTCCATGCCACTGAGCACCTGAGCATGATGGTCACAGTGAAGAATGGTTATTATGACCAGCAAGATGATTTAAACTATGGACCACTTCCATCAAGTTCTACTTACATTTACTGCCTAACCTTTAACCCTTGAATTTAAGATCAGATACATCCCTTTGAGAAACAATGTTGATAAGGTGATACACGTGCTGCTCTCAGTTTTATTTTATTCATGTGTGTGCATGCGTGTGTGTTATTTGTGCCAAAACAATTTCAAAATTCTCATAGACTATTTTCAAGAGTACTTGAGGCAAACAGCATAATAACATGTTACTATGTCCTTCCAGCCCCTCCAGCAAAGCCTTGGGCATTAAGCACAGATCCCCGTCTCTCGTTGCAGACTCTTTGTACCCATCAGGTACAAAAATTAATTTAGGCAAAGGTAAGGGGGGGCTCTCTCTCTCTCTCTCTCTCTCTCTCTCTCTCTCTCTCTCTCTCTCTCTCTCTCTCTCTCTCTCTCTTTCTATCTACGTCTCTCTCTACGTCTCTCCCTCCCCGGGCTGTGTCCCCTGAAGAGGTGACCTTATCTGAGCTGAAAGCGGGACGGTGCCAAGGCAGACTGAGCACCACTCTCCCTCCAGACACACCGGGTCTCTGGAGAGACTCACCCAGGTAGAGATAGACTGAGCACCACTCTCCCTCCAGACACACCGGGTCTCTGGAGAGACTCACCCAGGTAGAGATAGACTGAGCACCACTCTCCCTCCAGACACACCGGGTCTCTGGAGAGACTCACCCAGGTAGAGATAGACTGAGCACCACTCTCCCTCCAGACACACCGGGTCTCTGGAGAGACTCACCCAGGTAGAGATAGACTGAGCACCACTCTCCCTCCAGACACACCGGGTCTCTGGAGAGACTCACCCAGGTAGAGATAGACTGAGCACCACTCTCCCTCCAGACACACCGGGTCTCTGGAGAGACTCACCCAGGTAGAGATAGACTGAGCACCACTCTCCCTCCAGACACACCGGGTCTCTGGAGAGACTCACCCAGGTAGAGATAGACTGAGCACCACTCTCCCTCCAGACACACCGTGTCTCTGGAGAGACTCACCCAGGTAGAGATAGACTGAGCACCACTCTCCCTCCAGACACACCTGGTCTCTGGAGAGACTCACCCAGGTAGAGATAGAGGACAGGGACAAAGACGAACAAGGAGTGTTTAATGAGTTTGTATTAGACATTCACTCATTAGAATGCCTTAAAAGTATTGTTTTATACCAGAGCAACATACATATTTTATATGTGGTGAAATGCATATGGCAGTGACCATGCTGCCATACTTGTCGTTTAAACCCAGACTATGAGTGTAATTTCCCATAACTGTAATACTGGATACTGGCAGCCAATGTTACCTGAAATATTTTGGGGCAATGAGCATATTTTCTGTCTTCAGAGCAGAAACAACTTCCAGTGAAGTGAACACTGAGGCTGTACCCTTGCCATTTTAGACAGCAACCAATAGACTATGTGGCTATTTGAGCGTAACATAGGCCTTCCAACAAAACCAGTAGCCTATACAGTGCATTGCGAAAGTATTCGGCCCCCTTGAACTTTGCGACCTTTTGCCACATTTCAGGCTTCAAACATAAAGATATAAAACTGTATTTTTTTGTGAAGAATCAACAACAAGTGGGGCACAATCATGAAGTGGAACGACATTTATTGGATATTTCAGACTTTTTTAAGAAATCAAAAACTGAAAAATTGGGCGTGCAAAATTATTCAGCCCCTTTACTATCAGTGCAGCAAACTCTCTCCAGAAGTTCAGTGAGGATCTCTGAATGGTCCAATGTTGACCTAAATGACTAATGATGATAAATACAGTCCACCTGTGTGTAATCAAGTCTCCGTATAAATGCACCTGCACTGTGATAGTCTCAGAGGTCCGTTAAAAGCGCAGAGAGCATCATGAAGAACAAGGAACACACCAGGCAGGTCCGAGATACTGTTGTGAAGAAGTTTAAAGCCGGATTTGGATACAAAAAGATTTCCCAAGCTTTAAACATCCCAAGGAGCACTGTGCAAGCGATAATATTGAAATGGAAGGAGTATCAGACCATTGCAAATCTACCAAGACCTGGCCGTCCCTCTAAACTTTCAGCTCATACAAGGAGAAGACTGATCAGAGATGCAGCCAAGAGGCCCATGATCACTCTGGATGAACTGCAGAGATCTACAGCTGAGGTGGGAGACTCTGTCCATAGGACAACAATCAGTCGTATATTGCACAAATCTGGCCTTTATGGAAGAGTGGCAAGAAGAAAGCCATTTCTTAAAGATATCCATAAAAAGTGTCGTTTAAATTTTGCCACAAGCCATCTGGGAGACACACCAAACATGTGGAAGAAGGTGCTCTGGTCAGATGAAACCAAAATTTAACTTTTTGGCAACAATGCAAGACGTTATGTTTGGCGTAAAAGCAACACAGCTCATCACCCTGAACACATCATCCCCACTGTCAAACATGGTGGTGGCAGCATCATGGTTTGGGCCTGCTTTTCTTCAGCAGGGACAGGGAAGATGGTTAAAATTGATGGGAAGATGGATGGAGCCAAATACAGGACCATTCTGGAAGAAAACCTGATGGAGTCTGCAAAAGACCTGAGACTGGGACGGAGATTTGTCTTCCAACAAGACAATGATCCAAAACATAAAGCAAAATCTACAATGGAATGGTTCAAAAATAAACATATCCAGGTGTTAGAATGGCCAAGTCAAAGTCCAGACCTGAATCCAATCGAGAATCTGTGGAAAGAACTGAAAACTGCTGCTCACAAATGCTCTCCATCCAACCTCACTGAGCTCGAGCTGTTTTGCAAGGAGGAATGGGAAAAAAATTCAGTCTCTCGATGTGCAAATCTGATAGAGACATACCCCAAGCGACTTACAGCTGTAATCGCAGAAAAAGGTGGCGCTACAAAGTATTAACTTAAGGGGGCTGAATAATTTTGCACACCCAATTTTTCAGTTTTTGATTTGTTAAAAAAGTTTGAAATATCCAATAAATGTCGTTCCACTTCACGATTGTGTCCCACTTGTTGTTGATTCTTCACAAAAAAATACAGTTTTATATCTTTATGTTTGAAGCCTGAAATGTGGCAAAAGGTCGCAAAGTTCAAGGGGGCCGAATACTTTCGCAATGCACTGTATGTGGTGTTCAATGCAGGCCTACATTGCATAAGACTTTTAAAAACATTTTTTTTTACTTGGTCTGTAACACCATGGGCCAAATAGGTGACTTTAAATTGCATTGTATTGTGTTGTGTGAAGCAAGAAAAATAAAATGTATTATTATTAACATATAGAGAATTAGACACTGTAGGTTACCCCTCACCTATTGGCTTATGTACATATTCAAGCCTGTCTCAAAATACAGCACTGCCCCTTTAATTAAGACATAAGCTTTTTACCTGATCGGCTTTTCAAAGACAGCTTTAAATTTAGCCTACATGTTTTGTGCTCTTGTGGGAAGCAGTAACTCCCCATTGCTGACCTATAACAAGCAATAAGCCACAAGTGGGTGTGGTATATGGCCAATATACCACGGCTAAGGGGTGTTCTTAGGCACGAGTGCCTGGATACAGTTCTTAGCCGTGGTATATTGGCCACATACCACAAACCTCTGAGGTACCTTATTGCTGTTATAAACTGGTTAACAACATAATTAGAGCAGTAAAAATAAATGTTTTTTTTCATACCCGTGGTATACGGTCTGATGTACCACGGCTGTCAGACAATCAGCATTCAGTACTCAAACCACCCAGTTTATAAGTATCTTTACCTGGGGTAATAACTCACTTATTAGCAAAGAACAGATCTGAACAGATCTGAAAAGGGCATTCACTCCCGGGTGATTGGAAGAACGTTTGTGGGCTAACCCTGCCAATAGAATTCTGCTCCGTTGCGCTCTGGCTCTGCCCACAACATAATCACAGACTCAATCTTTCAAAGTTAGATTTTCTTTGCTTTGTTGTATTGAAAAGGGCCTGATATCATGTTGATTCCATCACAGAAAAAATGTTGATCTATATAGTGCAAACTGATGGCGCGAAATAAGGGAATTTTAATATCTTGCTGCGTTTCTGCACAGCATGGCATTTCTTCTGCTCGGCAGTTCCGCAGGAAGTGCGTTGACCGCAAGCACACAGTTTAGAGGAAACATATCTGGGCGATGGCAATAAGAAAGGGTAGTGATTCTTAGAATCAGAGATGCAAGGGCAGACATGGGCCATTTTGGTTGAAATGCAATTTCATAACCAACTATCTCATTCTTTCTCAATGTTAAGGTATTTTTCTTTCCTTCTTGTTTTCACCTCACCCCCCAAGTTCTTATCCATTTCTCAACCTCTTTTCTACTTCTCTCTCTTTCTGTCTTTCCTTCTCACTCTCTCTTTTACTCTCTGGAGCGCTAATTGATGAAAATGCATTCCCATCTTCATTTCACTTTTCAGAAGTCATCAGTGAAAAACAATGATCCTCCACCTAATCATCCTACACAGGGTGGCAACAAAGCACACAGGAAGTAATACGCTTTCTAACACAATTGCTTTAGTGGCCTAGTTAATTGTTCTCTCTCTGTTGGGTAATAAACAAGCAGCAAATTTAACTGGTGATGTAATTTACAAAATAGCCTCCACTCCACTCTACTCAGCAAATTGAATGCGGTCTATCACAGTGCCATCCATTTTGTCACCAAAGCCCCATATACTACCCACCACTGCAACCTGTATGCTCTCGTTGGCTGGCTCTCGTTGGTTGGCCCTCGCTTCATATTTGTCGCCAAACCCACTGGCTCCAGGTCATCTATAACTCTCTGCTAGGTAAAGCCCCGCCTTTATCTCAGCTTACTGGTCACCATAGCAGCATCCACCCATAGCACGCGCTCCAGCAGGTATATTTCACTGGTCACCCCCAAAGTCAATTCCTCCTTTGGTCGCCTTTCCTTCCAGTTCTCTGCTGCTAATGACTGGAACGAATTGCAAAAATCAGTTGGATACTCATATCTCCCTCACTAACTTTAAGCTCCAACTGTCAAAGCAGCTCACAGATCACTGCACCTTTACACAGCCCATCTGTAATTAGCCCATCCTACTCCCTCATCCCCATACTGTTATTTTTTTATTATTTTTATTATTATAAATATTATTATTTTGCTCCTTTGCACCCCAGTATCTCTACTTGCACATTCATCTTCTGCACATCTATCACTCCAGTGTTTATTTGCTAAATTGTAATTATTTCCCCACTATGGCCTATTGATTGCCTTACCTCCCTTATCTTACTTCATTTGCATACACTGTACATATACTTTTTTTCTATCGTGTTATTGACTGTATGTCTGTTTATTCCATGTGTAACTCTGTGTTGTTGTTTATGTCGCACTGCTTTGCTTTATCTTGGCCAGGTCGCAGTTGTAAATGAAAACTTGTTCTCAACTAGCCTACCTGGTTAAATAAACCTCTCTGGGATAGGCGGGACGCAAATGTCCCACCTGGCCAATTGCCAGGGAAAATGCAGAGCGCCAAATTCAAATAAAATACTACAAATTTAAGCTACACTCGTTGTGAATCCAGCCGACATGTCAGATTTCAAAAAGGCTTTTCGGCGAAAGCATAAGAAGCTATTATCTGATGATAGCACAAAAGTAAACAAAGAGAAAGTAGCATATTTCAACCCTTCAGGCACCACACAAAACACAGAAAAAATATATAATTCATGCCTTACCTTTGACGACCTTCTTTTATTTTTCACTCCAATATGTTCCATAAACATCACAAATGGTCCTTTTGTTCGATTAATTCCGTCGATATATATCCAAAATATCAATTTACTTGGCGCGTTTGATCCAGAAAAAAAACAGGCTTCCAATTTTGCGCAACGTCACTACAAAATATCTCAAAAGTTACCTGTAAACTTTGCCAAAACATTTCAAATACTTTTGTAATACAACTTTAGGTATTTTTTAACGTAAATATTCAATCAAATTGAAGACAGGATGATCTGTGTTCAATACAGGAGGAAAACAAACTGTAGCTAGCTTTCTGGTCACATCTAACAGTACACATCAAGTTACCCTCGTTCAAGATGGCCGTACTTCTTCATTACACAAAGGAAAAACCTCAACCAATTTCTAAAGACTGTTGACATCCAGTGGAAGCGATAAGAACTTCAAGAAAATCTGTATTCCCAATGAAAACCCATTGAAAAGAGAGTTACCTCAAAAACAAAAAATCTGAATGGTTTGTCCTCTGGGTTTCGCCTGCTAAATAAGTTCTGTTATACTCACAGACATGATTCAAACAGTTTTAGAAACTTCAGAGTATTTTCTATCCAAATATACTAATACTATGCGTATCTTATCCTCTGGGGATGAGTAGCAGGCAGTTGAATTTGGGCATGCATTTCATCGGGATGTGAAAATACTGCCCCCTGTCACCAATAAGTTATTGGGTGTGTGCCTTTCCAAAATATGTCAATTCAATTGAATTTACCACAGGTGGACTCCAATCAAGTTGTAAAAACATCTGAAGGATGATCAACAGGATGCACAGGGTGCTCAGGATGCACCTGAGCTCAACTTCAAGTCTTGCAGCAAAGGGTCTTAATGTAAATAAGCTATTTCTGTTTTTTTTTTGCAAAAATGTGTTTTTGCTTCTTCATTATGGGGTATTGTGTGTAGATTTCTGAAAAAACATCATATTTAATAAATTTCAGAACAAGGCTGCAACGTAACAAATTGTGGAAAAAGTCCAGGGGTCTGAGTACTTTCCAAAGGCAGTGTATATGTTTGGTGTGGTCGATGTTTGATGCTGTGAAACATGGGGAAAAGGCTCTCAGATTAACAAGTCTTGTCATGATCAGTTGGTTGGTACAGGCTAGCACATCAGCGGTGGAGCTTGAATGATTGCTCCCTGTCTGATTGCAATAGTTGCAGTGTTTAGCTGTATATAGTCAGCCAACTACTTGATTGTTTGTCTTGTTTCTACCCATGTAATTAATATGGAAATGTTTAAATCTGCTGGCTATAGCTAGCAATCTTGTTAGTCTATTAGGCAAGAAAAGTTGTGTATCGCGGTAAATTTGGGCTGCGCTCACAAAGAGGCAACCTTAGCTGTCACTTTCACTAGCTAGCCATATAGACAACCAGCTAACTATCCATCGAAATGAAAGTTAGAGTAATTTGTCATGGTTTGGAATAGGGATTAGAGATGATTGGAGGGATATAGATGTGGAGGGAGGAGTGGACTGAGAGGGGAGTGGAGGGAGAGAGGAAGAGGAGAGTGGAGAGGAAAGTGGAGGGAGAGGAACATGTAGAGGAAGAGGAACATGGAGGGGAGGAGGAAGAGGGAGCGGAGTAGCAGAGGGAGAAGAGGAAGCAGAGGGAGAGGAGGAGGAAGAGGGATTGGAAGTGGGAGAGCACACTCAACAGGGGAACCTACATTTCCATTGAGTGTGTCTGCCCAAGTCCCATCATTCATCCTTGTAGCACACAGCCTGGGCCTAAAGTGACAGAGGCAGGGGTTTAAAAGTGTTAGGAACTTATATCTGTTCCAGAGCTTATAATGAATTACAACAAGAACATGGGCGGGGTTGGTAGAAAATGGTGGAAGTATGTGTTTTGGGGGATGCTCAACATTGACATCATAAATGTGTACATTGTGTGGGGGACACTGCAAAGGCTCCTTCTCAGAAATCATAGGCGCTGGTCCCTGAAGGCATTCAGAATGCAGCTTGTGCATTCACTTTGTGGTATGTCCACAGTGGCAGGAAGAGAGGAGCCAACAGCGTGGCACCATGGCGTGATGACTGAGTTTTAACTCATAATTTGAAAGCAGGTGAAGTTTGAAGGTTGCCAGAGAGGGTGTGTGGTGTTCATCCGGAGTGAACGCAGAACAAAGTGTGGGAGATGTGTAAAAACCTCCTTTGGGTGCTCTACGTGTTCTGTGCCACTTCGCAGGATGGGGTAGTGCTTCCAGGAGTTCCATGACATGTTGTAGGCTAAATGCAAACGCTAAAGTGACAGTGTGAAATATGAATTTGTCCTATAAATCTTTTAAGGAAATTGTCAACTTTTTCAAATTGTCTCTGAACAGTTGTGTTTTCTATCTTCCCTCTTAATCTGTGTCTATCTAATACTTGTTGCATTCTCTTACTTATTGTCAGAGTAAGCTACAATTTCTACATTTCGTGTCAGGCCTGGTCTGTACTAAATGGTATTGAGAGAGGTTACATACATTTTGTAATAGTCTCTGAATAGTTACTTGCATTTTTACAACAGAAGTAAGAATCACTGCCAATCAAATAGCCTACTTTGTGTGAGTTTTGAAATACTTTCTGAATATTGTCCTCTGGTCACATTTTGGATATTTGTTTATATATTTGTATGTAAATAATATTTATAAGCATAATATATTATACTTGGTACATTTTAAGTGAGTAATTGAGTCAAATTTCCTACAATTTAAATGATTTCGTTTTTTTGTGTGTTGAGTGTTTATAGTTTTCTGATGGTGTGTCTTTACACAATGGAAGACAAAATGAGTATTATTCCTATTGACATGAATCTGGTGTCGTATTCAATAAGAGGTTGTGCTCTTTAAAACTAAGTTAACTGTCATTTGTTATTTGCTTTTGAGTGACAGTATGTCTATTTGTTTGAAACACGTGAGAATATGAGCTTCACCTTGAAAACGTTCAGTGATCTACAGCAGCGTTCTACAATTATATTGGGATCTAAAGGGTTCAAGTGTAGCTGGATCTTGATGTGCAATGAGCGATATATGAGATGGATGTTTAAATTAAGTCCACACATCCAATCCCATGCATACATTACATCATATACTGTTAACACTGTTTGTACATTACATCATATCCTGTTAATACTGTATGTACATTACATCATATTCTGTTCTGTTCATGTTTTATGTCCATTGCATCATATCCTGTTAATTCTGTATGCACATGACATAATATCCTTTGACTCTGTATGTACATTACATTTGTCCTGTCTAACTGTATGTACATTACATCATATCCTGTTAACGCTGTCTGTACATTACATCGTATCCTGTTAACACTGTATGTATATTACATAATATTCTGTTAATGCTGCCTGTTAATGCTGTATGTACATTGCATCATATCATGTTAATAAGGTATGTACATATCCTGTTATTGCAGTATGTACATTACATCATATCCTGTTAACACTATATACCTTACATAATATCCTTTTAACACTGTATGTACATTAGATCATATCCTAGTTCATGCAAAACTTCTATTCTCTGAATTTCCATCAAGGGCATTGATTTCCCTCTGTATCATGTCATCAGTTTCATGGATAGCCAACTAATAGATAACTCAGGGGATAATCAAATATTCAATACAATAATAATGATCATGAAATTGTATTAAACAATGTAACAATGTACACTTACATTCAAATTACATCATGCAACGATAATTGGATATGATAGGCGTCTGCAAGTGTGTAGTTAAGACTGACAGTTTCCAGAGTGGCATGGGATAAAAAAAAAATATATGACACACCCATACACACACACACACACACACCCTCTATCACCACCACCTCCACCACCACATGTCTCTACATTGCATATTATCACCCCAGCCTATAACGCATGTGCCCAGTCAGTGAGAGTGACATCTTGTCCACATGGACCCTGAGTAGCCTTGGCTCTGTACCCCACCAGCAGGCCCTCCCAGCCAGCCAGGGAGATCAGTGGCTTCTCTACCCAGAGAAGGGCCTCCATATGCAGAGAGCAGAGTGAGACATCTCCCCTAACACCCACTATCTGGTGAAGTGGACAGAGAGCCAGAACAGGCATGGGCTGGACAGGGCTGACAGACAGATTTTGAAACGGTGAGACTCAGGCAAGGAATGGATGGACGGAACAAACATGAATGGACAGATAGATGGCTGGATGCATGGATGGATAGATGGACAGAGCAATGGATGGACGGTAGGAGAGAGGGACAAAACAGAATGATTGAATCATACATCAGTAGCAGTATTCCCTCACAAGCCATAAAGCAACAGGAACATCAATACCTCTTAAAGTTTAGAGGTGCCCTGAGCCATGCTCAGCTGGTTAAAGTAATTCCCCTCGCTAAAGGGAACCTTACCCTCCGCCTCTCTGTCCCAACCCCAATCAGACCACTTCCCCTATAACCCACTCACTCTGAGATGGGGAACAGTGTGTGTGCACACTTGCCTGCGTCTGTGCATGCTTGTGTGTGTCTTTGCCTGACTGTTTTAGACTGCCATCCTCTTTCATATCTATAAGACCAATTCATCCAAAACCAATATCCAGAAGAATCTCCAGATATATCCAGACACAGCTTTTGATTGAATATCACTAAGCAATTCAACAGCCAATACCCACCGTCCATCCCAACCACAATCAGTCACAGAACAATCACCCCCACTGGAAACAAGTCAATACCCCTAGTGTAACGTAGCATGAAAAATGTAAAGTGATATTTCCAACAGGTTGCTGCTTACAGCCCAATGACATTGACTCGACCGACCTTAATCAAAATATTGCACAGTAATCGCAGTAGTCTACTGAGGTGTAGCCAGTAATTACCTCTCCGTAGTGTGTGGGTGTGTGTGTGTGTGTGTGTGTGTGTGTTTTCAAATGTAGCCAGGTCACATAAGATCCACTGTGAAATTTGACGCCCATCAAGGTAAGCAGGACGTTGGGAGATTAGTTAAAAACTGGCTACTAGGGGCAACGGTAAGCACTATTACCATCAAGTAGACTTTGGGTTTGTTAGGGCATTGTGGACCAAAATGGAGCTGAGAACTCCAGTTCCGAGGGTCTCATGTTCAATCCCAGTGCTAGGCACTAATTTGTATTTTTTTAACCCTATCCAAAAACTTAACCCTTACCGTAATCAATCAGAAATCATGCCTGAATTTAACTGTGGAGTTGTTTTAACCCTATCCTAAACCTTAACCATTAACTAAACCATTAACTAAACCACTAATGGACAAGCATCATAACCCTTACCTTAACCATTCGGAATTAATGCCTAAACTTAATCGTTGATATTTGATGTTTATGGACAAACGTAGGTGTCACGCCCTGACCTTAGAGAGCCTTTCTTTGTCTCTATTTGGTTTGGTCAGGGTGTGATTTGGGGTGGGCATTCTATGTTTTGTTTTCTATGTTTCTTTATTTCTATGTTTTGGCCGGGTATGGTTCTCAATCAGGGACAGCTGTCTATCGTTGTCTCTGATTGGGAATCATACTTAGGTAGCCTTTTCCCTTTGTTATTTGTGGGAAGTTGACTTTTGTTAGTGGCACTGTAGCCCTGTAAGCGTCACGGTTGTTTCTTGTTTTGTTTGCGTCATTCCAAAATAAAATGAGAATGTACGCTCACCACGCTGTACTTTTGTCCACTTCTTTCGACGGCCATGACAGTAGGGTTCTGCAGTGAGACTGTGAGAGCTTGTCGTCCAGACCACCCCAGCCCTAGCTCAGTGTAGTGAGAATTAGAAGTCACTCAGTTGTAAGCAAGGTGCAGGCTACAACATTGTAATTGAAAACTATGACTGATAAGCAGAAGGTACAATATTGCAATTTGCACAAATGTGAATTGTTCTAGCTTTAATAGGTATTTGGTAGAATGTGAAACACATTGTTTTCTTAATATAAATGGCAATGAAATCCAACAACAAGGTTTCCACTCAAAATGTTCAGAGACTCAAATTGTCTAGTTTTTGTTGTTGTAAATTATATATTTGGAAACAGTAGGGAGGACATAAAAACAGACTTTTCAACAGAAAAGCTTATCTCAGTGTGAAGATATTCAACCAAACTATGATTTTGTTCAGTCCACCTTTCATACCAGTGTTCAAACAAAGACGACAACGGGTTGTAGCTGCCTTGTTTTGAGCTGCCAAGTGGATCAACACAGGCAAAGAATTAAATGCTATAAAATATATGCTAATATGCGCCTCATGCTGAATAGCTTAGCACATTTGATAATACGAAACGCAAGATTGTGGATTGTTGTTTGTGTTCATGTGTTGTTGTCATAACGACTCAGGACATTGCAATGGTAAATCCTCTCCGCTTAAGGTGAGATCAAAGCATGAAATAATAATGTCACCAAATGACCAAGCCTGTTTAATAAACATGGAAGTGGAAGCGCATTGAGACGTGACATTGTTCCCAAGTGCGCGCACACACACACACAATTGCAAAAACACAAACACACACAAGCGGGGCGAGGCACTTGGATGAGCTAAGGCCTGCTTAGGTAGAGCAATATAATGTGGATTCACATGTATTACTGATTCCATTTCTACAGGCAATACACAGAAACGTATTTAATAGCAGATATCCGATTCTGGATGGTGTATTGAGTGGGTCCTGTATGAACAAATTGTGTTTGTTAATTGGACTTCTTAACACAGAGAAGTAGGGTAGCAGGTAGCCTAGTGGATAACGTGTTGGGTCAGTAACTAAAAGGTCACTGGTTCAAGTACCTGAGCCGAAAAGTGAAAAGCGCCGACCATGTGAAACAACACATTTCACTGCACCTATCTAGTGTATGTGCCAATACAACATAAATGCACTGAGTGTACAAAACATTAGGAAAGGGGGTGCAACTCAATATTAGGAATATGTTCCTAGTTCTTTCTACACTCAGTGTATATACTGGCTGACTTTTTAAATATGATTTCTGATTTAAATCAGGTGGAGTTAGATTACTGCCCTCTAATGTCTATGTCACGGCCTGGCCATAGAGAGGCTTTTATTCTCTATTTTGGTTAGGCCAGGGTGTGACTAGGGTGGGCATTCTAGTTTCTTTATTTCTATGCTTTCTATTTCTTTGTGTTTGGCCAGGTGTGGTTCTCAATCAGAGGCAGCTGTCTATCGTCGTCTCTGATTGAGAATCATACTTAGGCAGCCATTTTCCTTTTGCATTT
>NC_143039.1:63878614-63928614 GCF_057628025.1 Oncorhynchus mykiss
TGCTCCAACGCATAACACGGTGCCTGACCTGTCCCTCTCGCTTTCCGGTAAGCACGGGGAGTTGGCTCAGGTCTCCTACCTGACTTAACCACACTCGCCGTGTGCCCCCCCTACAATACATTTTTTGGGCTGCCTCTCGGGCTTCCAGCCGCGCTTCCGTGCTGCCTCCTCATACCGGCGCCGCGCCGCTTTCGCTGCCTCCAGCTCTGCTTTAGGGCGGCGATATTCCCCTGCTTGTGCCCAGGGTCCCTTGCCGTCCAAAATCTCCTCTCAAGTCCAGGAGTCTTGTGTTTTCGGCCGCTGCTGCTGCCCGTTACCACGCTGCTTGGTCCTCTTGTGGTGGGTGTTTCTGTAATGGATTTACTCCTCTTCGTCTGAGGAGGAGTAAGGATCGGACCAAAGTGCAGCGTGGTAAGTGTCCCTGATGATTTTTAATCCAAACTCAGAACACTAAACAGAAAATAACAACGTGAATTTACAAAACCGAAACAGTACCATGTGGCCCAAACACACACACCGAAACAAACACCCACAAACCAAAAGTGAAACCCAGGCTAACTAAGTATGATTCTCAATCAGAGACAACTAACGACACCTGCCTCTGATTGAGAACCATACTAGGCCGAACACAAAAACCAACATAGAAAAACAAACAGACTGCCCACCCCAACTCACGCCCTGACCATACTAAAACAAAGAATAAAATAACAAAACTATGGTCAGAACGTGACAGTGAGACTAGTCAGGATTGAGGCAAAGTTGAGTCAAGCAAAGTACAGAGAGATCCTTGATGAAAAACATCTCCAGAGTGCTCAGGACCTCAGACTGGAGCTAAGGTTCACCTTCCAACAGGATAATGACCGTAAGCACACAGCCAAGAGAACGCAGGAGTGGCTTCGGGACAAGTCTCTGAATGTCCTTGAGTGGCCCAGCCAGAGCCCGGACTTGAACCCGATCGAACATCTCTGGAGAGACCTGAAAATAGCTGTGCAGAAACGCTCCCCATCAAATCTGAGGATCTGCAGAGAAGAATGGGAGCAACTCCCCAAATATACAGGTGTGTCAAGCTTGTAGCATCATACCCAAGAAGACTCGATGCCGTAATCGATGCCAAAATCGATCAACAAAGTACTGATTAAAGGGTCTGAATATTTCAATTTTCCCTGTCTAAAAACATGTTTTGCTTTGCGATTATCAGGTATTGTCTGTAGATTGATTAGGAAAAAAAATATTGTATCAATTTTAGAATAAGGCTGTAACATAACAAAATGTGGAAAAAGTCAAGTGGTCTGAATACTTTCTGAAGGCACTTTATACATTCATTCTACACACGTCACATTTGCTGCTACCAGACTCTTATTATGCTGCTCAATGTATACACTTTTTCCCCATCCCCTCCATCACCCTGTTCCCCAATACACAAATAAATATTGGACTATAAATTTTGCCCTTCTATATTATATTGATGCTAAAATGTTTATTTTATTATCCTGAACCATTTACTTTATGTTCATATTCTTATCTTGTATTATTTATTATTGTTGTTGTATTGTCGAGAAGGAACCTGCAAGTAAGCATTTCGTTGGATGGTGTGTACCATGTGTATGCCGTACATACTACTTGAAACATGAAACTCACACAGACTCAAGCAAACCCACACACACACACACAAGACATGTGTGTGACTGCACTGCGACACTGGGTGATACATTTGCTGTTGACCCTCTAACAACCTCCTTGGCTAAGTATCACACACCCACAAACACACACATACCCTCACATTTGTCAACCAGTCTACTTGACACATTGCCTGCCTTGTAGGAATTTGCATACCATGTGGACTAAAAGAGGATCTCTCTCTCTCTCTCTCTCTGTCTTGTAATATGGATGGCTACTCTTCATCCTTCACTACAGGGCTGAGTTTAATTTCATCCTTCACTGTAGGGCTGGGTTTCCTTACATCGTTAACTACAGGGCTGGGTTTCATTTCATCCTTCACTACAGGGCTGGGTTTCCTTACATCGTTAACTACAGGGCTGGGTTTCATTTCATCCTTCACTACAGGGCTGGGTTTCATTTCATCCTTCACTACAGGGTTGTGTTTCATTTCATCCTTCACTACAGGGTTGGGTTTCATTCCATCCTTCACTACAGGGCTGGGTTTCATTTTGTCATTTAGTTCCGGTTGGGATTTCATTCCAAAAACCTGCTCCCTTCCCCTCGGCCATGGTACACTTTTCTCCCATCATCCCAGCTGTACTCCCTGTTCACCCACGACTTCGTGGCTTTGCACGACTCCAACTCCATCATCTAGTTTATTCACGACACCACAATTATAGGCCTGACGAGTCAGACTATAGAGGGTATAAAATGTCATTTAGAACAACATGTAAAAGGCTGTTCATGATATTGTAAAGATACTGTACTTTAATAATAGACTCTATTGTTGTATGGTTGAAATTAAACTATTTGTATTTGCCTTAAAATGTATTTATTATAGCCTAATGATTCTTTACTTTACAATTGAAACACATTTAGCATATTTTCTGCTTCCAGACATTTCACTACCTCGATTACAAGGGTTGGATTTGCAATAAACAATGTGATGTCCACACAAGGCATGTACAACATCTGGTATAATGATTAGCCTTATATACATTATCTGATGGTATTGTTTTAAAATGAGAACATATAGCTCAACAAAATGTAAACAATGTGTGAGTTAAGCTAGGCATTGCACACCTGATTCAACATGTCAACTAATCATCAGGCCCTCAATTAGTTGAATTAGGTGCAGTATGTTTTTCCGGGGCTACAACAAAAATGTGTGCTGTTTGAGGTACTCAAGGACTGGAGTGGGGAACATTATCACATTGCTGATATGCTGAAAAAATTGTGACAATCATATCATATTAATTGTAGAGCTTAAAATGGAAAAAAAAGGTCATGTTCATTTGAGAATACAGAACACAGAAACACACAAACACACAAACACAGAAACACACATACAAATTAGAGACATATTCCCTTCCCCTCAACTGCAAGATTGTGATCCGTGATTAATCAACACTGACACCAGTTCATTAATAGAGTTTTTAACTTAACAATTAAACAAGTTTAAACATTTCACTTCAAAGAATCCACTCTATTTCAAATAGTTTCAAAGTGTACAAGTAAGCTTACTTATATACAGTATAAAGGTTAGACATCTTAGTAACAAGTAGGGTATTATGACTAAAGCATAATTTCAGGTAAAAAAAAAAGTTGATACCAGAGATGGCCAACATCACTCCGCTGATCCCTGATCTACGGGGGGAGCAGACTTCTGTTCCAGCCCAGCAATAGCACACTTGATTATCAACTAATTAGGTTGGATACATTGAATCAGGTGTGTTAGTGCAGGGCTGGAACAGAAGTCTGCACACCCAGCAGGGTTGGCCTGCTCCAGTTGTGATAGCTTCATACATTGTGTGTGACTTTTAAACTGCATTTTTGTATACAAAATGTGCTAATATAGGTACACATAACCCATGCTCAACAAGGAGGTACTCATATTCTATTGGGACATTTGTTGGGACCTCTTCATCTGCAGATAGGGTTTCCCAGCTCTCTGAGGACAGAAAACATCACCAAGAAACAGGCGTTATACTTCAATTAGACAGCACTGGATATTATGTTGCTTTCTATCTTTGTTCTCATATTTTTTCTTGCTAGGGACTTGAACTGGATAATTAGGTTGTTAGGAAAAGGTTTAAGGTTAGGTAAAATGCAAAAAGAAGCGCCATCTATTATAGCCATGACCATGTGGACGATTAGAGGACTTCCACCAGACTGACTCTGATCTTCCAACACGGCGCCGGGTGTGGTTGCTTGGCAATTTGTAATGCAACTGCAAGCCCTCTATAGGGAGGAGGTAAGTGAACTGGCATTGTGGTGTCATGACAACAAGCTCTCCTTCAACGTCAGGAAAACATCGGAGTTGATTGTTGACTTCAGGAAGCAGAGGAGTGAACATGGCCCAATCCACATCAATGGCACTGTAATAGAGAGAGTCACAAGTTTTAAGTTCCTCTGTGTCCATATCACAGAGGACCACTATGGTCAAGAGGGCGCAACAGGGTACATCACTGGGACCGTGCTCCCACCCATCCAGGACATCTACTCGAAACGGGGCCTGAGGAAGGAAAACAGCACGTGTAAATATTAGACCAGTGGTCACCAACCTTTTCTGAGTCAAGATCAGTTTCTGAGTCAAATGCATGCTGAGATCTACCACTCTGATTTTTTATTAACATGACTTAAAGAGTGTAAGCAAATGCAACATTAACCAATTAAAAACTATACTGTATCAAAGAGGTTTGAGCAGTAACCTATAGGCCCAACACATTATTACCACATACAGGCTTTGCTTGAATTTACCTGCCAAAGCATTGTTGTTTCGGACATTTAAAAAAGTTATATTTCAAAGTTTGAGATAGGCTATGTGATCACACCGGTAATGCTATATGATCACACCGGTAATGCTATACGATCACACCGGTAATGCTATACGATCACACCGGTAGTGCTATATGATCACACCGGTAATGCTATATGATCACACCGGTAATGCTATACGATCACACCGGTAATGCTATACGATCACACCGGTAATGCTATACGATCACACCGGTAATGCTATATGATCACACCGGTAATGCTATACGATCACACCGGTAATGCTATACGATCACACCGGTAATGCTATGTGATCACACTGGTAATGCTATATGATCACACCGGTAATGCTATATGTAATAGATCCATTGTTGTATTACTTGTGAGGCATAGCTGAGTGAGTATGCATTAAAATAATTTGTTTTTTATTTTACTGGCCTGGTGGTGCCTGCATCTGACGGTCAGTCTCAGCGGACTGAGGGTCCGTCTCTCAACATCCCGCTCTCCCTTTCCTCCTCTGTCACTGACCAAAAAGTGACACCGTCTTCCAGCTGATGGCAAAAACTCGAGTCGCACCGCATTATTTCTGCCTCATGCACAAATTCATGTCGTTACTCCTATGAACAGAGAACGTGAAATATTCCTTGATATTAAAAAATCGCTTCTGAGCAATTTGAGCAATCTGATTGGCCAGTGGGAGCATAGTGCACTTGATTTCCTCTCCATGCCGACAGGGAAGGCGGAGTTTGTACTTTCAGACACATGAAATGGCAACAGTTTGCCTACCTGGTGCGCAGGGCATCTGAATTAGCTGCACCTACCATCAACAGCCCGAGACTAAAAGGAAAAATAGGAACACAGGGCTTTATCGTTTGTTTTTTTACAGAAATGTTTGGCAATCGACTAGAAATGCCTTGGAGATCATTGTATTAGACTATAAATTGTGCCGGCCTTTAATATACTTATGCTAAAATGCTTATTCTATTCTACTACCATTTATTTTACCTGCATGTTCTTATTTTGTACTATTATTATTATTATTTGTACTACTATACTATTATTGTTGTTGCATTGTTGAGAAGGAACCTGCAATTAGACATTTTGTTGGACAATGCACAGTCATGGCCAAAAGTTTTGAGAATAACACAAATATTAATTTTCACAAAGTTTACTGCTTCAGTGTCTTTAGATATTTTTGACAGATGTTACAATGAAATACTGAAGTACAATTACAAGAATTTCATAAGTGTCAAAGGCTTTTATTGACAATTACATGAAGTTGATGCAGAGTCAATATTTGCAGTGTTGACCCCTCTTTTTCAAGACCTCTGCAATCCACCCTGGCATACTGTCAATTAACTTCTGGGCCACATCCTGACTGATGGCAGCCCATTCTTGCATAATAAATGCTTGGACTTTGTCAGAATTTGTGGGTTTTTGGTTGTCCACCCACCTCTGAGGATTGACCAGAAGTTCTCAATGGGATTAAGGTCTGGGGAGTTTCCTGGCCATGGACCCAAAATATCGATGTTTTGTTCCCCGCTCCACTTAGTTATCACTATGGCAAGGTGCTCCATCATGCTGGAAAAGGCTTTGCTCATCCCCAAACTGTTCCTGGAGGGTTGTGAGAAGTTGCTCTCGGAGGATGTGTTGGTACCATTCTTGATTCATGCCTGTGTTCTTAGGCAAAATTGTGAGTGAGACCACTCCCTTGGCTGAGAAGCAACCCCACACATGAATAGTCTCAGGATGCTTTACTGTTGGCATGACACAGGACAGATAGTAGCGCTCACCTTGTCTTCTCCGGACAAGCTTTTTTCCAGATGCCCCAAACAATCGGAAAGGGGATTCATCAGAGAAAATTACTTTACCCCAGTCCTCAGCAGTCCAATCCCTGTACCTGTTGCAGAATATCAGTCTGTCCCTGATGTTTTTCCTGGCGAGAAGTGGCTTCTTTTCTGCCCTTTTTGACACCAGGCCATCCTCCAAAAGTCTTCGCCTCACTGTGCGTGCAGATGCACTCACACCTGCCTGCTGCCATTCCTGAGCAAGCTCTGTACTGGTGGTGCCCCGATCCCGCAGCTGAATCAACTTTAGGAGACGGTCCTGGCGCTTGCTGGACTTTCTTGGGCGCCCTGAAGTCTTCTTCACAACAATTGAACCGCACTCCTTGAAGTTCTTGATGATCCGATAAATGGTTGATTTAGGTGCAATCTTACTGGCAGCAATATCCTTGCCTGTGTAGCCCTTTTTGTGCAAAGCAATGATGACGGCACATGTTTCCTTGCAGGTAACAATGGATGACAGAAGAAGAACAATGATTCCAAGCACCACCCTCCTTTTGAAGCTTCCAGTCTGTTATTCGAACTCAATCAGCATGACAGAGTGATCTCCAGCCTTGTCCTCGTCAACACTCACACCTGTGTTAACGAGATAATCACTGACATGTTGTCAGCTGGTCCTTTTGTGGCAGGGCTGAAATGCAGTGGCATTTTTTGGGGGGGGATTCAGTTCATTTGCATGGCAATTAATTGCAATTCATCTGATCACTCTTCATAACATTCTGGAGTATAAGCAAATTGCCATCATACAAACTGAGGCAGCAGACTTTTGAAAATGTATATTTGTGTCATTCTCAAAACTTTTGGCTACGACTGTACACCATGCGAATCCCGTACATACGACAAATAAAACTTGAAACTTGAAATGTAACATTACTTTCCTTAGACAGAAAGAGATGGTGGATCGATAGAGGATCGATAGAGGAAAATAATATTGCTGTGTAAACCAGACAAATTATCACACACACACACACACACACACACACACACACACACACACACACACACACACACACACACACACACACACACACACACACACACACACACACATTCCTGTACAACTAACCTTTTGTGGGGGTTCTGTTCCATTCAAAATCCTATTTTCCCTAACCCCTAACCCTAAACTGTACCCTAACCTGTACCCTTAACATAAACCTTAACTTTAACCTTAACCCAAAACCCAAAACCCAGAACCCTAACCCTAAACATAACCCTAGCTCTTAACCTTAAAATGAACCCAAGCTCCTAACACTAAAACTAACCCTAGCCCCTAACCCTAGACCTAATTTTGACCCTAACACTAATTCTATCCTTACCCCACTAGAAATAGCATTTGACCTTGTGAGGACTAAAAAAGATCCCCAGTTGGTCAAATGTTTGTTTGTATACTATTCTTGTGGGGTCTTCTGGTCCCCACAAGTATAGTTAAACATGTCCATTTACACGCACACACAGACACACCTCTATCTGACAGCAATACTGCAGTGTGCTTGTTATAGAGGACATGCTGACGCTTGTCGATCGATACTGACTCTCCCAACACAGCATCAGTCTGGAAGATGTGTGTGTATGTGTGTGTGTGTGGGTGTGGGTGTGTGTGCACGTGCACATGTGCGTGTGTGACTAAAACTTTAGAATAACTTGAAACTGTTATTGTGATGTTTTTATATATATATATATATATATATATATATATATATATATGAATGTGACCTTGTGGTGTATGGTGGTGTGTGGAGGTTTGTAACTACACTATACATACAAAAGTCTGTGGACACCCTTTCAAATTTGTGGATTTGGCAATTTCAGCCACACCCGTTGCTGACAGGTGAAAAAAAACGAACAGACAGCCATGCAATCTCCATAGACAGACATTGGCAGTAGAATGTCCTTACTGAAGAGCTCAGTGACTTTCAGAGTGGCACTGTCATATGATGACACTTTTCCAACAAGTCAATTTCTGCCCTGCTAGAGCTGCCCGGGTCAACTGTAAGTGCTGTAATTGTGAAGTGGAAACGTCTAAGAGCAACAACGGCTTAGACGCAAAGTGGTAGGCTACACAAGTTCACAGAACAGGACCACCGAATGCTGAAGCACGTAGCGGAAAAATCGTCTGTCCTCGGTTGCAACACTCACTACCGAGTTCCAAACTGCCTCTGGAAGCCATGTCAGCACAATAACTGTCCGTCGGGAGCTTCAGGAAATGGGTTTCCATGGCAGAGCAGCCGTACACAAAACTAAGATCACCATGTGCAATGCCAGGTGTCGGCTGGAGTGGTGTGAAGCTCGCCGCCATTGTTCCTTGGAGCAGTGGAAGTTGTCTGGAGTGATGAATCAGTCCTACGGACGGATCTGGGTTTGGCGGATTCCAGGAAAACGCTCCTCCAAGTTTTGGTGGAGGAGGAATTATTGTCAGGGGCTGTTTTTCATGGTTCGGCCTCGGCCCCTTAGTTCCAGTTAAGGGTGATCTTAACGCTACAGCATACAATGATATTCTAGACAATTCTGTGCTTCCAAATTTGTGGCAACAGTTTGGGGAAGGCCTTTTCCTGTTGCAGCATGACAATGCCCCCCGTGCACAAATTGAGGTCCATATAGAAATGGTTTGTCGAAATCGGTGTAGAAGAACTTGACTGGCCTGCACAGAGCCCTGACCTCAAACCCATCAAACACCTTTGGCATGAATTGGAACACAGACTTCGAGCAAGGTCTAATCGCCCAACATCAGTGTCCGACCTCACTAATACTCTTGTGGCTGAATGGAAGCAAGTCCCTGCAGCAATGTTCCAGCATCTAGTGGAAAGCCTTCCCAGAAGAGTGGAGGCTGTTATAGCAGCAGAGGGGGGACAACTCCATATTGATGCCTTTGATTTTGGAATGAGATGTTTGACGAGACCTGGCTGGGTGTGAGTGTTTGTAACTTTGTGTGTTAAGAATGTAGATATTCAGCTTTTTATTAGGGATAATATAGACATTTTCCAACACCACTATTCTCTATGAATACTTTACTATCACATTAAAATCTACTACTACAACTGCAGAGAGGAGAAGACAGAGAGGGGAAGACAGAGAGATAGGGAAGTGAGAAAGAAAAGAGAGAGAGAGAGCGAGAGAGCGGGAGCGAGAGGGAGAGGGAGAGAGAGAGATGGGTAGGAAGTGAACATGAGGTAAATGAATAAATAGAGAAAGGAAGGTAGTAAAAAAGGAGAGAGAAATAGAAAGAATAAGAAAAGAGGTCTTAAATCCAAGCCTGGTAACTACTGGTGTGTGACAGTGGGCTGAGAATGGCTGATACCTTCATAAATCCCTTACTGTGTGTGTGTGTGTGTGTGTATGTGTGTGTGTGTGTGTGTGTGTGTGTGTGTGTGTCTGTGTGTGTGTGTGTGTGTGTGTGTGTGTGTGTGTGTGTGTGTGTGTGCGTGTGCGCGTGTGTGTGTGTGTGTCTGTGTGTGTGTGTGTGTGTGTGTGTGTGTGTGTGTGTGCGTGTGCGTGTGCGCGTGTGCTTGCGTGCGTGCGTGTGTGTGTTTGTACGTGTGTCTGCGTGCTGCATGTAGAAAAGCCTGCATGGGTATTTTATTCACATATTTATCCTTTTATGTATTTATTAATGTGTGTGTCTAAATTGTAAAGCTTTATGGCTGGTGTAGGCAATAGCTGGAAAGTACATGGCTATGCATGCACAGATACTGATTTCTCTCTTCTCTCTTCACCCCTTTCTCTCTCTCTTTCTCACTCTCTTTCTCTCGCTCCCTTGAACTCTCTCAATCTCCCTCTTTGTAATAATGGAGAATAAATACTTACTTGCATGCAGACATGAAGACATTCTGTAGAGCTGGTTGCCAGAGACATCAGTGATAACTCCATACCATCCACACACACACACACACCCACCCACGCATGCATGCAAGCACACACACACACACACACATACACACACACACACCCTCCTTTCTCTCCTTACACAGTGTTCTCTGTCAAGCATATCTGTCTGACCCCGGAGGTATCGATATCTGGGTAGGAAAGTTAGAGTACATCGTTGGGGATGGGTTGGCCCTTGAGGCCTTTAAGATGACAGTGAGGGGAGAGGGAAGTGAAACACACACACACACACACACACACACACACACACACACACACTCATAATACTGCAGCCTTTTGGGAACTCCCCAAAGCTCTTATTGACCACAGAGAGAGTGTCTATTAATCTGACAAAGGATTAAAATCCCGTCACGTTGTGTGTGTGTGTGTGTGCATGCGCAAGTGTGAGCGTATATGTGTGCATGTGTAAACCCTGTGGAGGAAGGCCTGGTGAATAAACAAAACCCAGGGCTCTGAAGTGGAGGTTAGAAGGCTCTGCCATTCTTTGGTTTGATTTTGGCAGAACACCACATGCACTGGTCTGGAACATGGATATGTTATCAGGTCCTGGGATCTATGGTGGTTTGAGGGGTTGAACTTCTTGGCTTTATTATTGGCTCCGGGAATAGGGCATGGTTTGGGCTTAGGGTTGTCAGGTTTGAAGCTGTGGAGCTCTGGCGCTGTGAGTTTCTCTCTCTCTCTCTTTCTATCTCTGCTATGGTAATAGGCCATGGTGTTGGGCTTTGTCCCTGGCTGTAGAGTAAGACTCTGGGCTGATTTTGACTCTGGGACAGGACTGTGTTGCCCTGGGACTCATAGCTCCTGTTTATCTCACTGTGATGTGGCCTTAGGGATGAGAACATTTTAAGCTATGGTATGGCTGCATGAAGGGTTTTGTTGGTTTGGGACAGAAGCACAAACTGAGGAATGTTTTAGGTTTAGGAGTTGGCTTATTGTAATAGGCCATGGTTTAAGGATTGTGCGTGTGTGTGTGTGTGTGTACGCTACTGGAACCTGACTGTCTAAATGAGCCCAACTACAGTCGTCCTCATTACCCTTTCACTGGGATGTACACACACACAAACACACACACACACACACACACACACACACACACACACACACACACACACACACATGCACACGCACAATCCGTAAACCATGGCCTATTACAATAAGCCAACTCCTAAACCTAAAACATTCCTCAGTTTGTGCTTCTGTCCCAAACCAACAAAACCCTTCATGCTGATGATGTGTATCAGTGGAGTCCAGTGGTTTGTGATGGTTTTGCCAGATAGCCTGCTCTCCCCTAGTGACCCGTGCTTCAGTGGTTGTTACCACAGTGATACAGGCTAATGATGGTAGGGCCACCCGTGTGTTTGGCAAGGCACTACAGATGCACTATGTCCAACTGCATAGCTGGAAGACTCATTTCTGTGCTGAAGTGTCTCTTGATTTTTAACATAGTTAAAGCAGGAATCTGCAGGTCGTTGGTTTTCCAAAAAAATAAGGGGGTTGAGCCCTGAGCAAACTTAGGCTGGCCTTCTGGGCAAGGTGTGCCTTTGCGTTAAATCCCGCCTACTTGAATTACCCTGCTGTCCTGGCCCTGGAGCTGGAGAGGAATTTAAGTCACTTGCTAGCTAATTTTATAGCAGCCAGAAACAAACCCATTGCAGATGAAGCCAATAACTAGCTAAGTTGTTTGCAAATAAACAATTTTGAATTGATAGATACTACTATGCTATTTCGGTACACCCACAATAACATCGGCTGAATATGTGTTTGTGACCAATAAAATGTGATTTGATTTGATTTGAATAAACTGTTTTTGTAGCAGGGAAAAAAGAAAGAACCATTATTCTCAAGTCTTGGGTCTGAATTAATTCTATCCCAAAAGATAAAAATAAGTGAGAAGAAGACTGCTCATGACCAATCCAGAACCTGGATAAATTTTGGAATTACACTGAACAAAAATATAAATGCAACATGAAACAATTTCTAAGATTTTACTGAGTTACATTTAATATAAGGAAATCCGTCAATTGAAAAAAAACAGCACGAGGCACTAATCTATGGATTTCAAATGACTGGGAATGTCATGCCCTTGGGGTTCTCTATGGTGCAATAGGTCAGAGCATGACTAGGGGGTGTTCTATGTTGATGTGAGTGTGGTTCCCAATTGGAGGCAGCTGATGATCGTTGCCTCTAATTGGGGATCATACTTAGTGTGGTCCTTTTCCCACAGGCGTTTGTGGGAATTGTTTTGTTTTGGTTAAGTGCTATGTGCGCTACGAACTTCACGTTAGTTTATTCTTTGTTGTTTTTTGAAGGTTCACTTTAATAAATATGTGGAACTCTACTCACGCTGCGCCTTGGTCCGCTCATTATGTATACGACGAATGTGACAGAATATCCCCCCGCAACAGGACCAAGCAGCGTGCCATGGAGGAAAAGGAGAGCTGGACATGGGAGGAAATAATGGGTGGATGTAAGACCCTTCCTTGGCGGGAGTCGCCAAGGAGTTTAGGAGAACAGCGACAACACTTGGGTCTGCGGCCACAGAAACCCCAAAAAGATTTTTGGGGGGCACAAGGGGATGTCAGTCGAGGAGAGAGCCAGAGACCGTCGGGGAGTCGATGGAGTTGTTGGAGGAGGGAGATCGGAGAGAGATGTTGGAGATGTTACGTCCTGTGCCGGCTCCCCGCTCTCGCCCTGAAGAGCGTGTAATCAGTCTGGTGCAACCTGTGCCGGCTCCACACACCAGGCCTCCAGCGCGACTCTCCAGCCCTGTACGTTCTGTGCTGGCTCCCCACACTCGTCCACCAGTGCATGGGTACGGTCCGGAAACTCCAGTGACGGTCCACCATCCGGAACCTCCAGTGACGGTCCACAGTCCACAGCTGCCAGCGACGGTTCACAGTCCAGAGCTTCCAGAGCCCTTGGGGTTCCCTATGGTGCAATAGGTCAGAGCGTGACTAGGGGCTGTTCTAGTCTTGTATTTCTATGTTGTCACCAGCCCAGCACCACGCACCAGGCCTCCAGTGCGCCTCCAGGGTCCAGTACGCCCTGTTCCTGCTCCTCGCACTCGCCCTGAGGTGTGTCCCCCCAGCCCGGTACCACAAGTGCCGGCACCACGCACCAGGACTCCAGTGCGCCTCCAGGGTCCAGGACACCCTGTTCTTTCTCCTCGCCCTCGCCCTGAGGTAGTACCCAGTCCAGAGCGTCCGGCGACAGTTCACAGACCGGAACCACCAACGATGGGCCACAGTCCAGAACCTCCAACGACTAGCCACAGTCCGGAACCTCCAACAACGGGCCACAGTCCGGAGCCTCCAGCGACGGGCCACAGTCCGGAACCTCCAACGACGGGCCACAGTCCGGAACCTTCAACGACGTTCCCCAGCCCGGAATCTCCAGCGACGGTCTCCAGCCCGGGGTCTCCAGCCCGGGGTCTCCAGCGACGGTCCCCAGTCCGGGGTCTCCAGCGCCGGTCAACAGTCCAGAACATCCGATGATGATCCACGCAGCGAGGGTCCCCAGCCCGGGGCATACGGCGATGATCCACGGGTCATTGCTACAAGAGCGGACCCAGAGTAAAGATGGGGGGCGGCGTCCAGAACCAGAGCCACCACCGAGGGTAGATGCCCACCCGGACCCTCCCCTATAAGTTCAGGTTTGCGGTCGGGAGTCCGCACCTTTGGGGGGGGGGGGGGGTACTTTCACTCCCTGACCTTAGTTTTCTTTATTATTTTGGTCAGGTCAGGGTGTGACAAGGGTGGGTATATGTGTTTTGTATGTTTATGGGTTTTTCTAGTCTAGGGGATTATATGTCTATGGTAACCTAGATTGGTCCAATCAGAGGCAGCTGTTTATCGTCGACTCTGATTGCGGACCATATTTAGGTAGCCATGTTCCTTGGATAGTTTGTGGGTTACTGACTTTGTGTAGTTGCATGTCAGCACTCGTGTTTATAGCCTCACGTTCATTTTGTTGTTTTGTATAGTTGGTTTATTGTTCTTGCTTTCATGAAAGAAGAATGTATTCTCATCACGCTGCGCCTTGTCTCCTCTATACGACGAACGTGACAGCAGTGCTACAATCAATATGCTGATAGAATTTAGGTAGCTTTGTTCTTAAATTTGCTTTGTTAAAATCCTGAGCTACAACAAATGCAGCCTCAGGATATATCCTTTCAAGTTTTCATAGAGTCCAGTGAAGTTCCTTGAGGGCCGTCGTGGCATCGGCTTGAGGGGGGATATACATGGCTGTGACAATAACCTACGAGAATTGTCTTGAGAGATAATATGGTCGGCATTTGAATTTGAGGAATTCTAGGTCAGGTGAACAAAAGTTCCTGTATGTTGTTACGATTACACCATGAGTCGTTAATCACGTAGGATACACCCCTGCCCTTATTCTTCCAAGAGAGATGTTAATTTCTGTCGGAGCAAGACATAAAGAATCCTGTTGGCTGTACCGACAGTATGTTACAAGCCCTGATGTCTCTCTGGAAAACATCCCTTGCTCTAATTTCGTCTGGCTTGTTATCTAGAAACTGGACATTGGCGAGTAATATACTTGGACGTGGTGGGTGGTATGCACGCCTCCAAAGTCTGACCAGAAGGCCGCTTCATCTACCTCTTCTGCGCCAACGTTGTTGTGGGTCGGCCTCTGGAATCAGATCAAATGACCTGAGTGTTGGTGTGAACAAAGGATCCGCTTCAGGAAAGTCATATTCTTGGTCGTAAAGTTGACATCGCTCTGATATCCAATAGTTATTCCCGGGTGTATGTAAGTATGTAATCATAATAATAATTAATATTTTCTGGGCTAACAATGTAAGAAATAATACATAAAAAAACTAAATACTGCATAGTTCCTAAGGACTGGAAGCGAGGCGACCATCTCTGTCGGCACCATTGATTCCTACCTAGTGGGAACTACACACCAGAACGACTGAATGAATATTCAGCGTGGTCATTCAAGTAAACAATGGCTCATCTGCATGACATATTGGTGGACTATGAGCACAACACTAGTTCCTGTGTATGTAAAGGACACTGTTGTCATGCTTCGCTGTAGTCAACAGAGCATTGATGGTGAATTGATTGTTGAATTCATAAACGGTGTGTACGTTCTCACTATATTTTACTCATATTCCATCAATATTACGTTATCGAATCAAAATCAATGTCTCTTTGGCATATGCACAGGATACAGTGGGGTGTATACAGGAATATGACATTGCATTGTATTTCATGTTTTCCCACACAGTGCCAACAACCCACACAGACTCACTCTTCCCTCCTGTCCCACTACCAACCAAGCAGAGTATCTCCAGGAACATCAGTGCAAAGGGCTTTGTAGGAAACTTTTGTTCATAAAGAATGGCAGACATTACGCTCATTACAAGTATTTTCCCTTTTTTGGATAAAACTTGAGAAATTAATGATTGTACAATCACACTGAGTTAGAATATAACCTACCTCCTCTCTCTCAGTTGAGACCATAGCCAGTAAATTACCTACCTTCTCTCTCTCAGGTGAGACCATGGCCTGTATGTGTTAGAATCAAAACTATGAAAGGCCATTGACACTTGTGCTAATAAGTGATTTGAATAGATTTCAGTGATTTATTTCCTTCTACCATCAGCATCAATACTGCAGGAGTAACATTACCATGGATGACTTGGACAACTCTATAAAAAACTGACCACATACACTACCAGTCAAAAGTTTGGACACACCTACTCATTCAAGGGTTTTTCTTAATTTTTACTATTTTCTACATTGTAGAATAATAGGGAAGACATTAAGAAATTAAAAAAAAACATATGGAATCATGTAGTAACCAAAAATGTGGTAAACAAATCTAAATATATTTTAGATTCTTCAAAGTAGCCAGCCGTTGCCTTGATGACAGCTTTGCACCCTCTTGGCATTCTCTCAACCAGCTACATGAGAAATGTGTTTGCAAAAGACTTGAAGGAGTTCCCACAAATGCTGAACTTGTTGGCTGCTTTTGTAGAGTAGCTGAAGGGTTAGGATGTTCTTCATCATGTAGAGTAGCTGAAGGGTTAAGATGTTCTTCATCATGTAGAGTAGCTGAAGGGTTAGGATGTTCCTCATCATGTAGTGTAGCTGAAGGGTTAGGATGTTCTTCATCATGTAGAGTAGCTGAAGGGTTAGGATGTTCTTCATCATGTAGAGTAGCTGAAGGGTTAGGATGTTCCTCATCATGTAGCTGAAAGGTTAGGATGTTCCTCATCATGTAGTGTAGCTGAAGGGTTAGAATGTTCCTCATTATGTAGCATAGCTGTAAGGTTAGGATGTTCCCCATTATGTAGTGTAGTTGAAGGGTTAGGATGTTGTAGTGTAGCTGAAGGGTTAGGATGTTCCTCATCATGTAGTGTAGCTGAAGGGTTAGGATGTTCCTCATCATGTAGCGTACCTGAGGGGTTAGAATATTCCTAAATATGTAGCATAGCTGTAAGGTTAGGTTGCTGTAGTGTAGCTGAAGGGTTAGGATGTTCCTCATCATGTTGAGTAGCTAAAAGGTTAGGATGTTCTTCATCATGTAGCATATCTGAGGGGTTAGGATATTCCTCATTATGTAGTGTAGCTAAAGAGTTAATATGTTCTTCATCATGTAGCGTAGCTGAGGGGTTAGGATGTTCCTCATCATGTAGTGTAGCTGAAGGGTTAGGATGTTCCTCATCATGTAGCATAGCTGAAGGGTTAGGATGTTTTTCATCGTGTAGAGTAGCTGAAGGGTAAGGATTTTCTTAATATTGTAGCGCAGCTGAATGGTTAGGATGTTCTTCATTATGTAGTGTAGCTGAAGGGTTAGGATGTTCCTCATCATGTATTGTAGCTGAAGGGTTAGGATGTTCCTCATTATGTAGTGTAGCTGAAGGGTTAGGATGTTCCTCATCATGTAGTGTAGCTGAAGGGTTAGGATGTTCCTCATCATGTATTGTAGCTGAAGGGTTAGAATGTTCCTCGTCATGTAGTGTAGCTGAAGGGTTAGGATGTTCCTCATCATGTAGCGTAGCTGAATGGTTAGGATGTTCTTCATTATGTAGTGTAGCTGAAGGGTTAGGATGTTCCTCATTATGTAGTGTAGCTGAAGGGTTAGGATGTTCCTCATTATGTAGCATAGCTGTAAGGTTAGGATGTTCTTCATCATGTATTGTAGCTGAAGTGTAAGAATGTTCCTCATCATCTAGCATAGCTGAAGGGTTAGGATTTTCATCATCATGTAGCATAGCTGAAGGGTTAGGATGTTCCTCATCATGTAGCACAGCTGAAGGGTTAGGATGTTCCTCATCATGTTGAGTAGCTAAAAGGTTAGGATGTTCTTCATCATGTAGCATATCTGAGAGGTTAAGATATTCCTCATTATGTAGTGTAGCTAAAGAGTTTATATGTTCTTCATCATGTAGCGTAGATGAGGGGTTAGGATGTTCCTCATCATGTAGTGTAGCTGAAGGGTTAGGATGTTCCTCATCATGTAGCATAGCTGAATGGTTAGGATGTTCTTCATCATGTAGTGTAGCTCAAGGGTAAGGAGCTTCTTCATTATATAGTGTAGCTGAAGGGTTAGGATGTTCTTTATCATGTAGCGTGGCTGAGGGGTTATGATGTTCCTCATCATGTAGTGTAGCTGAAGGGTTAGGATGTTCCTCATCATGTAGCTCAGCTGAAGGGTTAGGATGTTCTTCATCGTGTAGAGTAGCTGAAGGGTTAGGATGTTCCGCATCATTTAGTGTAGCCGAAGGTTTATGATGTTCCTCATCATGTAGCGTAGCTGAAGGGTTTAGATGTTCCTTATCATGTACCACAGCTGAAGGGTTAGGATGTTCCTCATCATGTAACTTCATGGAATTGTCAATAAAAGCCTTTGACACTTATGAAATGCTTGTAATTATTCTTCAGTGTTCCATAGTAACATCAGACAAAAATATCTGAAGACACTGAAGAACCAAACTTTGTGAAAAAATAATATTTGTATTATTCTCAAAACTTTTGGCTACGACTGTAGACTTGATTCTGTGTTTTGGATCATTGTCTTGCTGCATGACCCAGCTGCGCTTCAGCTTTAGCCCACAGACAGATTGCATGACATTGTCTTGTAGAATTCTCTGATAGAGAGCAGAATTCATGGTTCCTTCTATTAAGGCAAGTCGTCCAGTTCCTGAGGCACCAAAGAATCCCCAAACTATCACACTACCACCACCATGCTTGACTGTTGGTATGAGACTCTTACTGTGGAATGCAGTGTTTGGTTTTCGCCAGGCATAATGGGACCCATGTCGTCGATGTAAGAGACTGATCAAAAACTACAGGAAGCATGTGATTTCAATCATTACATCTAAAGTGGGCAAAACCAGGCCTTGGACAAATGCGGTTGGCTTCTAATGCTATATGCAGTTCATTAGAATATACAGACTCAACATTAAGTTCAGATTTGTCAAGCTCAAAATATGAATTCAGAAAATTCAAATGACTAGACAGCTCTTGTACTGTGGCCATCCACGGCTTCCTGTTTCACTGGGGTAAAAATGTTTTTTAGACTTTCATAAATCAGACATGGGTACAAAAATAACAATTGAAAACCCAAGTATAACACTTACCACTATTATGACCACAATTATGAAAGTTTAAACGTACTAAATTTACCTGGTTGAGTACCCAAGTGTTTATTTTCCCCACGTACAGTGAGGAAGATGGTTTAGGAGGCAAAATAAATTCCAAGGGCCACATCTTGGGGTCACCAACTCTACAAATATACAATTAGATACCACTTCCATGCCAATATACTATTTGGAAGGGTTGCCATAAAAAAGGCCTTCATTGAGAGCAACCAAAAAATGTTAACGCCTGGAATTTGTTGAACAGCAATTGCACTTGGATTGGAACTAGATGCTATGGTCAGATGAGACTAAAATAGAGCTGTTTGGCCATGCACACCAGTGGTGGGTTTGGCCTCCAAAGAAGGATTCATATACAGGAAATAACCTCATACCTATTGTAAAATATGGTGGTGGATCTTTGATGTTATGTGGCTGTTTTGCTTCCACTGGTCCAGAGGCCCTCGTTAAGGTCAAAGGCATAATGAATTCTACCACTTAGGAGGACATAAAAACCTTGTTGCCTCTGCCAGGAGGCTGAAACTTGGCTGCAAGTGGATCTTCGGGCAAGACACTGACCCCAAACGCACATCAACATCCACAAAGAAATAGTTAATTGACCCCTTAAACCCTTTTGAAAACCTATGGTTGGAATTGAAGAAGCACACTCCGAAGGATATCGAGAATCTGGAAAAATTCTGTATGGATGAATCGACTAAGAACCCTCCCGATGTGTTCTCCAATATCATAAAACATTTTAGAAAAAGTCTCAGTGTCGTTATCCTAGTAAGGGGAGGGTGCACAAAGTATTGAAAACAAGGGTGCCAATAATTTTTATCAGTATCATTTTTAGATTAGTTTTATTACTTGTTAAACAACATATTTTTCTCCAAGCAATTGTATTAGCATAAACTAATATAATTGTATTCGCATAAACTAATATAATTGTATTAGCATAAATTAATATAATTGTATTCGCATAAACTAATATAATTGTATTCGCATAAACTAATATAATTGTATTAGCATAAATTAATATAATTGTATTCGCATAAACTAATATAATTGTATTCGCATAAATTAATATAATTGTATTAGCATAAATTAATATAATTGTATTAGCATAAATTAATATAATTGTATTCGCATAAACTAATATAATTGTATTAGCATAAATTAATATAATTGTATTCGCATAAACTAATATAATTGTATTCACATAAACTAATATAATTGTATTCGCATAAACTAATATAATTGTATTCGCATAAACTAATATAATTGTAAAAGTTTTGAGTGGACAATATAGCTCAGAATTTAGCTCAGAATTTATATTTATGATTTTCTTTAACAGGGGTGTCAATCATTTTGTAGGTGACTGTATACGAAGCAGTACATACGGTATATAAATAAATATATTGTCACTTAAATGGGTCACGGCATGTAAGAGATGTTGCCACGGAGACAAGCATCTGCTCATCAAGTGATTAAGCGATATGGTGGATGTGTCCCAAATGGCACCCTAAATAGTGCACTACTTTTGACCATGAAACTTATGGGCCCAGGTCAAAAGTTGTGCACTATAAAGGGAATAGGGTGCCATTTGGAACAATGTCAGTGTTTCACCACAGATATCATGAACTAGCACTGGAACACAGCGAGAGAGCATCATACATGCCAACACATGCACTTGCATGCGCAAACACATGCCACTGTGTGTGTGTGTGTGTGTGTGTGTGTGTGTGTGTGTGTGTGTGTTGACGGCCTCTAAGTATCTAAATACAGTCCTTTGAACACATTTGTGCTATAGTCCCATTCTGTCATTTTTGCTTTAGGTGTGTTCTCCCAAATATACATTCACCAATAATATATTTTTTACCACTCTGTCTATCTTCCACTCTGTCTCTTCACCTTCCTTCCCTCCACATATTAGACTTTCTCTCTCTCTCTCTTTCACATTGCTCTCCCCCATATACTCTCTCTCCCTCTGTCTTTATCTTTCTATCTCTCCCCCTCTCTCTCTTTCTATCTCTCTCTCTCTCACTCAATTGAGCTATGTTTAATTATCTCTAGTGTCATCTTGTTCTCTGAGAGCAGAATCACTTATGTCTGCAAACAAGAACCCTGTAGAGTCTATTGATTCCTATAAACGCACCCCCCCCACACACACACACACACACACACACACACATAGACACACACACGCTATCATTTAATTTTTTATAGCCATTCCTTAAAGGTAGACTCAGAAAAATGACCTTGCCACGAGCAGCACCTGAGATATTGAGATGAGCGATATAACCACACTTTTCTCTCACACAGTCACACAGTATCTGAGCATGTGCACGGGTTCAAAATGGACCCACTATGTTGTTTACTTTCTGCATCTTCGTCATATCGCTGAGTCTACCTTTAATAGACTTCACACTGATACACATTTCAGCTTTAGCTTTCTCAGTGCTTCTACAATTGCAAATCACAATCAAGTGCTGGCCCTTTTTTCAACCTTATAAGACGCAATGATAATATTATAGATCAAATCAAATAAAATTGAATTTGTCATATGCACCGAAAACAACAGGTAGTAAGTACAACCTTATAGTGAAATGCTTACTTTTACGTATAAGGCTTTAACCAACAATGCTTTAAGAAGTTTATAAAAATGATAAAAAATAAGGGTTAAGTAAAAAATAGCTAAGTAAACATTTTTACATTTAAAATAAAAATAACAAATAATAAAACAGCAGCAGTAAAATAACAATAACGAGGCTAAATACAGGGGTACCGGTACAGAGTCAATGTGGAGGGGCACCGGTACAGAGTCAATGTGGAGGCTAAATACAGGGGTACCGGTACAGAGTCAATGTGGAGGCTAAATACAGGGGTACCGGTACAGAGTCAATGTGGAGGGGCACCGGTACAGAGTCAATGTGGAGGCTAAATACAGGGGTACCGGTACAGAGTCAATGTGGAGGCTAAATACAGGGGTACCGGTACAGAGTCAATGTGGAGGCTAAATACAGGGGTACCGGTACAGAGTCAATGTGGAGGGGCACCGGTACAGAGTCAATGTGGAGGCTAAATACAGGGGTACCGGTACAGAGTCGATGTGGAGGCTAAATACAGGGGTACCGGTACAGAGTCAATGTGGAGGGGCACCGGTACAGAGTCAATGTGGAGGCTAAATACAGGGGTACCGGTACAGAGTCAATGTGGAGGCTAAATACAGGGGTACCGGTACAGAGTCAATGTGGAGGCTAAATACAGGGGTACCGGTACAGAGTCAATGTGGAGGCTAAATACAGGGGTACCGGTACAGAGTCAATGTGCAGGGGCACCGGTTAGTCCAGGTAATTGAGGTAATATGTACAGTTTAAGTCAGAAGTTTACATACACCTTAGCCAAATACATTGAATCTTTTTTATTTTTAATCTTAGTAAAAAGTCCCTGTTTTAGGACAGTTAGGGTCACTACTTTATTTTAAGAAGGTGAAATGTCAGAATAATAGTAGAGAGAAGGATTTATTTCAGCGTTTATTTTTTTCATCACATTCCCAGTGCGTCAGTGTCAACGTTCTAGGTGAATGGATATTCGGAGTCAGGCGCAGGACACAGGTAAGAGTAAAAATCTGAGCTTTACTCAAAATAAGCAATTTTGAGTAATTTACTTCTTCATGATACCATCTATTTTGTGAAGTGCACCAGTCCCTCTTGCAGCAAAGCACCCCCACAACATGATGCTGCCACCCCGTGCTTCATGGTTGGGATGGTGTTCTTCGGCTTGCAAGCCCCATTTTTCCTCCAAACATAAATATGGTCATTATGGCCAAACAGTTCTATTTTTGTTTTATCAGACCAGAGGACATTTCTCCAAAAAGTACAGTCTTTGTCCCCATGTGAAGTTGCAAACCATAGTCTGGCTTTTTTATGGCGGTTTTGGAGCAGTGGCTTCTTCCTTGCTGTGCAGCCTTTCAGGTTATGTTGATATAGGACTCGTTTTACTGTAGATATACCTACTTTTGTACTTGTTTCCTCCAGCATCTTCACAAGGTCCTTTGCTGTTGTTCTGCGATTGATTTGCACTTTTCGCACCAAAGTACGTACATCTCTAGGAGACAGAACGCGTCTCCTTCCTGAGCGGTATGACGGCTGCTTGGTCTCATGGTGTTTATACTTGTGTACTATTATTTGTACAGATGAACATGGTACCTTCAGGCATTTGGAAATTCCTCCCAAGGATGAACCAGACTTGTGGAGGTCTACAATTTTTTTTCTGATGTCTTTCTTTTGATTTCCCCATAATGTCAAGCAAAGAAGCACTGACTTTGAAGGTATGCCTTGAAATACATCCACAGGTACATTTCCAATTGACTCAAATTATGTAAATTAGCCTATCAGAAGCATGTAAAGCCATCACTTTCTGAGATTTTTCAAGCGGTTTAAAGGCACAGTCAACTTAGTGTATGTAAACTTCTGACCCACTGGAATTGTGATACAGTGAATTATAAGTGAAATATTCTGTCTGTAAACAATTGTTGGAAAAATGACTTGTGTTTGTGGTTGAAAGACATTTGTGGAGTGGTTGAAAATGAGTTTTAATTACTCCAACCTATGTGTATGTGAACGTCCGACTGCAACTGTACATGTAGGTAGAGTTAAAGTGACTATGCATAGATTATGTAAAGAGAGTAGCAGCAGCGTACTGGTTGGTTCTGGTTCTCACTTTACACAAACGTGTCAAAATAGTAGCTACAGTACAGAGAACGGTGCACTGACATGTAGTTGACAATTTGCACTTGGAAGTGACAGTGAGTGGATAGTTAGTTAGAGCATCCATCTCCAGATATTCAGGGAAGTGGGGTGAGCTCTAGGGAACACCCCATGTTTGGCTGTCAAATGGGTGTGATTAGGGAGGATTTCCCCTGGGCTTCCACTAACACACACGCATACTGCACACACACACACACACACACACACACACACACACACACACACACACACACACACACACACACACACACACGCACACACACACTGCTCAGTGGGGGGAAAGAGAAGAAGTTAGAGCACACCTCATCTAGTATGTCAGCCCATCCTCCTTTCTGCTTTTATTTTGTTTTCCTTTTAGTGTTCCATATGATCTGTGACTCCAGCAGTCACCCCCCCATGGAGCGCCAGATTCTATGAAGAATGGGGAATGAGCTTGGTGTGTGTGTGTGTGTGTGTGTGTGTGTGTGTGTGTGTGTGTGTGTGTGTGTGTGTGTGTGTGTGTGTGTGTGTCTGTGTGGGTGTCTGTGTGTGTATGGGCGTATGTGCACAAATGCAGGTTCATCTTTGAAAGATGAATGCATTTGAGATGGAAAATATTTGTTCATGATCCTTCACCTTTCAATAGAGCCCACTCATAAACAATACATTTCTCATAATAGTTTCTAATATGATCCTGTCTAGACTCAACCTTTATCACTTTCTGTCTTTTCAGAGAATATCCCTAGACTGTATGTTTTTCTGCGTACTCAACTGTTAAATAGCCACAGAAGTTTTGTAACAGAATGTAAATTCTGAATGTAAAATTATTTTTGAAATTCTACTGTGTGTACTGAACACGATGGGCGACAGAGCGCTGGTTTCAAGCGTAGGGCGCAGCAGGCGTTTATTGTAAAGGACCACAGGGGGAGGCAGGTAGCTGGGTCCAGGGGCAGGCAGAAGGTCATACACATGGAGTCCAAAACGGCAACAGTACAGGCAGGGAAAAGGCTAGTAACGTCATCCCGGGAGATTAGGCATTAGGTTGATAACAGGAAATCCAATTGGCTAAAGTACAGGCAGGGAATAGGCAAAAGGCGTCATTTGTGAGGCAGGCCAAAACTATCATACACGGGAGTATTAAATTACGGGAAAAACAGAGCCCCGACTAGACATGTATCACAAAACAAACAATAACTCACAGTGATGTGGTGCAAAGAACTGAACAATATAGTGTGTGATAATGACATACAGATGTGTGAACAGGTGATCAAAATTCAGGTGATTGCGATCTGGAGAGTGAGCGGCGTTCAGGGGATCTAGGTGTTTGAGAGTGTGAGTTGGAAGCAGACGTTACACTGTGACAATAATCAAAACTTGTATTATATCGCTAAATCTCCAGCTGTTATAGTTTGACCTCAAATCCATAACGACTCCTTGACAACCCTTTTATACTGTATTCTGTGTATTGATTATTCTATCATTCGTCAATTTGCAAATTTACATCAATATGCCAATATAATTATTATAATTTCTTTGAACACTACAGGTCAGTTCAATACTACAGGGATTGTAATGACCTTGTGTTGGAAGGACAAGGATCAGCTTCCTATGTCCTTATTTCATCTGTCGAATTAGACAGGTCCTTCTGGACAGTTATAGTGGATCTGCATCAGTATTCAATGAACTCATCGATTAAACCTAATCAAGTGATTGATCAGAGTAACAATCTGCCGACTCAGGTGTTCTTAAGGACAGGCGGCTGCTAGTGTGTGTGTGTGTGTGTGTGTGTGTGTGTGTGTGTGTGTGTGTGTGTGTGTGTGTGTGTGTGTGTGTGTGTGTGTGTGTGTGTGTGTTTGTGTGTGTGCATGTTCGGATGGATGTGTTGAATGTAAGGATGTAAAGGCTTTATGGAGATCAACTCCCTAAAGTGAGAAGAAGTGGAGGGAGAGAGTTGTTAGTATAGTCTACATCTTACATTATCTATAGTAAGGTTATGTTCTAGATACTACAGTAGGGTCTACATCTTACATTATCTATAGTAAGGTTATGTTCTATATACTATAGTAGGGTCTACATCTTACATTTTCTGTAGTAAGGTTATGTTCTAGATACTACAGTAGAGTCTACATCTTACATTATCTATAGTAAGGTTATGTTCTATATACTATAGTAGAGTCTACATCTTACATTATCTATAGTAAGGTTATGTTCTAGATACTATAGTAGAGTCTACATCTTACATTATCTATACTAAGGTTATGTTCTATATACTATAGTAGAGTCTACGTCTTACACTATCTATAGTAAGGTTATGTTCTATATACTATAGTAGGGTCTACATCTTACATTATCTATAGTAAGGTTATGTTCTAGATACTATAGTAGAGTCTACATCTTACATTATCTATAGTAAGGTAATGTTCTAGATACTATAGTAGAGTCTACATCTTACATTATCTATAGTAAGGTTATGTTCTATATACTATAGTAGAGTCTACATCTTACATTATCTATAGTAAGGTAATGTTCTAGATACTATAGTAGAGTCTACATCTTACATTATCTATAGTAAGGTTATGTTCTATATACTATAGTAGAGTCTACATCTTACATTATCTATAGTAAGGTTATGTTCTAGATACTATAGTAGAGTCTACATCTTACACTATCTATAGTAAGGTTATGTTCTAGATACTAGAGTAGAGTCTACATCTTACATTATCTATAGTAAGGTAATGTTCTAGATACTATAGTAGAGTCTACATCTTACATTATCTATAGTAAGGTTATGTTCTAGATACTATAGTAGAGTCTACATCTTACATTATCTATAGTAAGGTTATGTTCTAGACACTATAGATGGTATAGTCCCGTCTCTAGTGCTGTGGTGGATACTCTCAGAGCAGAACATACATGATAATGTTCAGGAAGGAAAGAGAGATGGACTGAAGGGTGGGGTTGAAGGGGAGTCAGTAGGAATAAGGAAGGAAAGAGAGATGGACTGAATGGTGGGGTTGAAGGGGAGTCAGTAGGAATAAGGAAGGAAAGAGAGATGGACTGAAGGGTGGGGTTTAAGGGGAGTCAGTAGGAATAAAGAAGGAAAGAGAGATGGACTGAAGGGTGGGGTTGAAGGGGAGTCAGTAGGAATAAGGAAGGAAAGAGAGATGGACTGAAGGGTGGGGTTTGAAGGGGAGTCAGTAGGAATAAGGAAGGAAAGAGAGATGGACTGAAGGGTGGGGTTGAAGGGGAGTCAGTAGGAATAAGGAAGGAAAGAGAGATGGACTGAAGGGTGGGGTTTAAGGGGAGTCAGTAGGAATTAAGAAGGAAAGAGAGATGGACTGAAGGGTGGGGTTTGAAGGGGAGTCAGTAGGAATAAGGAAGGAAAGAGAGATGGACTGAAGGGTGGGGTTGAAGGGGAGTCAGTAGGAATAAAGAAGGAAAGAGAGATGGACTGAAGGGTGGGGTTTGAAGGGGAGTCAGTCAGAAGGAGAAAAGCTTGAATGGATGAAATATCGACGAGAGGAGGAAGTTGGGAGGGACAGAACATCACAGGAAAGGAACGGAGAAAATAGTTGGGATGTGGGAATAGATGGGAAGTGGGGAAGAAGAGATGAGAGGAAAAAGGGGTGTGAGGATGAGATGAAGGGAGAGTAGAGGAAGGGGTGAATATTATCCAGTGAATGAAGCCCATAAACAGTAATGGTATGGGTGTGGTGTGAAGTCACAGATAATATTTATCAGATGATAATACAAAGAACGACATTCAAAGAGCTTGTCTTCTTTCAAGTGTCTTTTCTCTTCCCCCCTTTTTTGTAGAGATTAGAGTAGGATGCAATCAGTGCGATAGCTTTCAGCATACGACACACGAATGTTGCTAATACTTCAATCCTTTGGATAGCAGTTTGTCAATTGGATAGATTTTGTGTACTCTGTAGACTCTTTGAACAAGCCTTTGTGGATTTTGAATGGCTTAGTTTGTGTGTGTGTGTGTGTGTGTGTGTTGCAGACTGATTACTGTCTACTTGGCTTTTTCTTTGGTGAACCCTCTTGTAAAGTTTATTATTGCTGGCTTAGTAAGTAGGACACAAGCAAAACCGGTGACGGAGGGAGGGAGAGGGGTGATAAAAAGTGGGAATGGAGTGATCATTTTTTCAGTGGCTCCTTCCTTCCTCTCTGTGGGGTGTGACTGGTGCTAGCGGGGGAGGTAGGGAGTGATTGAACGGTGTTGGCCTCTAGCGTAAAGTAGGCAGGAAAGAGAGGATGGAGATTGGAGGTATAGAGAGAGTGATGCGGAGGCAGCAGAAAGAGAGAAAGAAAGAGAGATTCAAGGGGGATGGGGAGCATTGGGACATGAACAGAGAGAAAGAGAGAGATTTGGGGGATAGAGGACGAGAGAGAGATTTTGGGGATTTAGGATGGATGTTGTGGCATCTAGTTCTGACTGAGGGATATGTTTACCCCTGTCAGGTAGCTAACGCTCCTCTCTGTGCCTCATCTGTCTGCACCGAGCCTGTTTCCCTGACGCTGGTGGCCATGGAGACAATGGCATGGAATGTAGGGCACAGCCCAGCCGTCTCCCTTCCGCTTAACAGGATCATGATTATGCAAAAGTAACAATTCAACTTACTTTGACATAACTCATAACCTTCTTCTCCCTTTGGCTAACCAACTAACTAACTGACTGACTGACTGATTAACTAACTAGCTAACCAACTAACTTCAACAGACTAACTACATAACAGCCACATTACCCAACATAACTTTCTAACTTATGTTAGAAACCATCACCTGCTTATCCCCATAACTTGTGAGTGTAACAATATAGTGGAAAGTAGGTTAGGTTGACCCAAAGGGCGAGTTGAGCCAGCCCTTATTTATAGAAAATGATGCACAAAGTAATCATGTGACCAAATATTTAGGAAGAGGGCATCATTTCATGTAGTCTGTGAAGGAAAAAAACACATGGAAAATGTTAGGTCCAAAAAACACATTTTCACAAAGTATTGTGTTAGAGGTTTAAGACGCTTGTTTCTAAACCACAGTAGGTCATTTAAAGATTGTTTTATACATCAGTTGGAGTCTCTACAAGCTACAATATGAGATTCTAAACCTAGCATGAAAGTGCTTCCTTATAGAAATGATGATGACATTTAGTCTGTATTTTTGCAATGTGTCATGCATAGGAGCTCAAGATAGTGCATTTCCATTGTTACAGAGCAGACGTCATCATGCCCTGTGTATACAAATATAAAACCAGCAGGGGTCTGGCCCGCCTTGAGGTCCTTGAGAGGAGCCAAGGAAGTGAGAGAAGGGAAGAAGTCAAGATGAGGAGCAGCAAGGGATGAAAGTATAGACTGAATGACACTGAAGAGGTACACTGGCAAAAAATAAGATGTACCTGTGTGTAAGGACGGCTATGATAGAGTAGCAAAGGCACACACGGTCTCATCTGATGACATGGAGTCTGAGCTCACTAAACCTTTCGAGTATCTCGCTGACCAGTTTCATGGGCTTAGTAGCATCAAATTCAGAGAACGTGCCTACACATTGGAATATCAAAACAACATCCCTGTCCCAGACAACTGGTCAAGGAATGGAAGAATAAGTGATATTGAACAGAGATATCTACAGTTGAAGTCGGAAGTTTACATACACCTTAGCCAAATACATTTAAACTCAGTATTTCACAATTCCTGACATTTAATCCTAGTAAAAATTCCCTGTCTTAGGTCAGTTAGGATCACCACTTTATTTTAAGAATGTGAAATGTCAGCATAATAATAGAGAGGATGATTTATTTCAGCTTGTATTTCTTTCATCACATTCCCAGTGGGTCAGAAGTTTACATACACTCAATTAGTATTTGCTAGCATTGCCTTTAAATGGTTTAACTTGGGTCAAACATTTCAGGTAGCCTTCCACAAGCTTCCAACAATAAGTTGGGTAAATTTTGGCCCATTACTCCTGACAGAGCTGGTGTAACTGAGTCAGGTTTGTAGGCCTCCTTGCTTGCACACACTTTTTCAGTTCTGCCCACAAATGTTCTATAGGATTGAGGTCAGGGCTTTGTGATGGCCACTCCAATACCTTTACTTTGTTGTCCTTAAGCCATTTTGCCACAACTTTGGAAGTATGCTTGGGGTCATTGTCCATTTGGAAGACCCCATTGTGACCATGCTTTAACTTGATGTCTTGGGATGTTGCTTCAATATAGCCACATAATTGTCCTTCCTCATGACACCATCTATTTTGTGAAGTGCACTAGTCCCTACTGCAGCAAAGCACTCCCACAACATGATGCTTCCACCCCCATGATTCACGGCTGGGATGGTGTTCTTCGGCTTGCAAGCCTCCCCCTTTTTCCTCCAAACATAACAATGGTCATTATGGCCAAACAGTTCTATTTTTGTTTTATCAGACCAGAGGACATTTCTACAAAAATTACAATCTTTGTCCCCATGTGCAGTTGCAAACCGTAGTCTGGCTTTTTTATGGCGGTTTTGGAGCAGTGGCTTCTTCCTTGCTGTGCGGCCTTTCAGGTTATGTCGATACAGGACTCGTTTTACTGTGGATATAGATACATTTGTCCCTGTTTCCTCCAGCATCTTCACAAGGTCCTTTGCTGTTGTTCTGCGATTTGCACTTTTCGCACAAAAGTACGTTCATCTCTAGGAGACAGAACGCATCTCCTTCCTGAGCGGTATGATGGCTGCATGGTCACATGGGGTTTCTACTTGCGTACAATTGTTTGTACAGATGAACATGGTACCTGCAGGCGTTTGGAAATTGCTCCCAAGGATGAACCAGACTTGTGGAGGTGTACATTTTGTTTCTGAGCTCTTGGCTAATTTCTTTTAATTTTCCCATGATGTCAAGCAAAGAGGCACTGAGTTTGAAGGTAGGCCTTGAAATACATACACAGGTACACCTCCAATTGACTCAAATTATGTCAATTAGCCTATCAGAAGCTTCTAAAGCCATTACATAATTTTCTGGAATTTTCCAAGCTGTTGAAAGGCACAGTCAACTTAGTGTATATAAACTTCTGACCCACTGGATTTGTGATGCAGTGAATTATAAGTGAATGATTCTGTCTGTAAACAATTGTTGGAAAAATGACTTGTGTCATGCACAAAGTAGATGTCCTAACCGACTTGCCAAAACTATAGTTTGTTAACAAGAAATGTGTGGGTTGTTTGAAAAACGACTTACCCTGTCTCTATGCTCAACCTACCCTGTCCCTATGCTCAACCTACCATGTCCCTATGTTCAACCTACCCTGTCCCTATGCTCAACCTACCCTGTCTCTATGCTCAACCTACCCTGTCCCTATGCTCAACTTACCCTGCCCCTATTCTCAACCTACCCTGTCTCTATGCTCAACCTACCCTGTCCCTATGCTCAACCTACCCTGTCCCTATTCTCAACATACCCTGCCTCTATGCTCAACCTACCCTGTCTCTATGCTCAACCTACCCTGCCTCTATTCTCAACCTACCCTGCCTCTATGCTCAACCTACCCTGCCTCTATGCTCAACCTACCCTGTCCCTATGCTCAACCTACCCTGTCCCTATTCTCAACCTACCCTGCCTCTATGCTCAACCTACCCTGTCTCTATGCTCAACCTACCCTGTCCCTCTTCTCAACCTACCCTGCCTCTATTCTCAACCTAACCTGCCTCTATGCTCAACCTACCCCATACCTGGATAAGTGTTGTTGTTGTGCCATTTTCAAAACTGTTATATTTAAAAACTGTTATATTTCCAGGGATTCCCAACACCCTGAAATATATGTAGATATATTTTTTAATAATAATATTATGTTTTGTTGTTATGCTGAATATCAAAAATATACACAACATACCCAACTCTCCCCTACCTTTCCACTTGCTGGCATCCTCACAGTAGCAACATGTTACAGCTACAACTGTATGGTTAGAGAGCTTCAATTCTCTTAGTTCTCCTTCACCTTGGCTGATGAAACAACACTCACCACTTCAACCTTATGGCCCAGACTACCTACAGCTTTGTATTAGAGCCACTACCAAACAACATCCGTTCTCTCCTCGGGCTAAATTGCCAGAAACATTATATGAAGAAAATAATGACGAGGGAGGGATAGAAAGACAGAGAAACAAATAGAGGAATATATAATGTGTGTTGTGTATTTGTGTGTGTGTGTTTTGCAGTTAGTATAATGGCGGTCTGTTTTAATGCAGGTCAGGGCCTCCCTGCCTGTTTTAGCAATATCTCTTCTCCCCAGAGAGAGAGAGAAACAATTAGGATAGAGGTAGAGCAGAGACAAGAATAGAGAAAGGGGAAGAGGGAGAGAGAAAAGGGATGGAGAGAAAAAAAGAAAGAGAGCGGTGGGGAAATAATAAGGAGAGGTAAATAAATGAGGATGAAAAGAGAAAGAAATTGAGTTAAAAAGAGTGAGATGAAGAGGAAAACAGAGATGTGATGGATGTGACATCACTTCCGTATGACAGACTAGTTTCAACCGACCACTCTGACACACTGACACTGGGGATATTTGGCATTAGAAGGGGGATTTAGATTCCATCTATTAGACCTGATGTCTGTACCACTCCTTGTCATTTCACCGTGGTTCTTGTATCAGGGTAAGCACTAAATTGCTAGCTGTCCCTTCTTTTTATTGATTTTTATCTATAAAACACTCTGGCGTTATATGGGCGCTGGGATTGCAGTTTTACTGTCTGCTATCTCCTGCATTTACTGCTCTGCAGTAAAGTTCCTATGGAACTCTAAAGGGCTGTTGTCATTGAAGTTGGTCCCTAACCACAGATCTAGGATCAGATAAATATGTTAGAGGGGTTGGACAAATAGTATCTTACACTGTATCGATGGTTAGGGGCTCAGATCGTATAGAAGAGACGCAGGGCTTATACATTGTGCCATATTTATATTTCTAATTCGGACAATGACATTGCTAGTCCTAATATTTATACATTTATTAATTCCATTCTTTTACTTTTTAGATTTGTGTGTATTGTTGTGTATTGTTACATCTTACGGCACTGTTGGAGCTTGGAAAACAAGCATTTCGCTACACCCGCAATAACATCTGCTAAATATGTGTATGCGAGCAATAACATTTGATTTGATTTGATATTTAAAGGTTGCCCAATATTGGACCGTGAGTTCCTGTCTCAAACAGATAGACACCTGCATATTTGCCTGATATTTGTTGTTTATATGCTGACTTTCATTAACAGCAGTAACAGTATAAGGGTTAGTCTACTGTATATACTGTAGAGGTGTTGGTGCTTTAGCCCTCCGTTTATATGTCAACCTGGCACCTTCCATCACTGCTTAAGCCATCCTGGTCACGATGTGTTTGTGTGTGTTTGTGTGTGGACATGTTTAACTATTCTTGTGGGGACCAGAAGTCCCTACAAGAATAGTTATAGCTGTACAAGGTGTGTGTGTGTGTGTGTGTGTGTGTGTGTGTGTGTGTGTGTGTGTGTGCATGTGTGTGCGTGTGTGTGTGCGTGTGTGTGTGAATGCATGTGTGTGTGTATGCGTGTGCATGTATGCGTGTGTGTGTATGCGTGTATGTCTGTTTGTGTGTGTGTGTGTGTGTGTGCGTGTGTGTGTGTGTGTGTGTGTGTGTGTGTGTGTGTGTGTGTGTGTGTGTGTGTGTGTGTGTGTGTGTGTGTGTGCGTGCGTGTGTGTGTGCGTGTGTGTGTGTATGTCTGTTTGTGTGTGTGCGTGCGTGTGTGTGTGTGTCTGTGTGTGTGTGTGTGTGTGTGTGTGTGTGTGTGTGTGCGTGTGCGTGTGCGTGTGTGTGTGTGTGTGTGTGTCTGTGTGTGTGTGTGTGTGTGTGTGAGTGCATGTCTGTATGCATGTGTGTTTTCATGCGTGCGTGTGAGTGTATGTCTGTGTGTGTAACAAGCTAAGCCCTTTGTTCTATCCCCGTGTGAGTCACAGGTTCCACTCTAACAAGCTTCCACATCACAGGGGAGAGACTGACACAAAGAAACAAGAGGAGAGGAGGAGAGGAGAGGGCGAGGATGGGGGGGGCGAGGAGGAGGAGAGGGCGAGGAGGAGAGGAGAGGGGGAGGAGGAGAGGAGGAGGAGAGGAGAGGGGGAGGAGGAGAGGAGAGGAGAGGGGGAGGAGGAGAGGAGGAGAGGGGGAAGAGGAGGGGAGAGGGGGAGGAGGAGAGGAGGAGGAGAGGAGAGGGGGAGGAGGATAGGAGGAGGAGAGGAGAGGGGGAAGAGGAGAGGAGAGGGGGAGGAGGAGAGGAGAGGGGGAAGAGGAGAGGAGAGGGGGAGGAGGAGAGGGGGAGGAGGAGAGGAGAGGGGGAAGAGGAGAGGAGAGGGGGAGGAGGAAAGGGGGAAGAAGAGAAGAGAGGGGGAAGAGGAGAGGAGAGGGGGAAGAGGAGAGGAGAGGGGGAGGAGGAGAGGAGAGGGGGAAGAAGAGAGGAGAGGGGGAAGAGGAGAGGAGAGGGGGTAGAGGAGAGGAGGGGGGGGGGGAGAGGAGAAAATAGGAAACATATACCGCTACTCTGGTATCTCCAGTGGCAGGTTGAGGATTGGGTTTCTTGGTGAACTAGGTGAGCCTCAGTTGGTAGAGCATGACGCTTGCAAAGCCAGGGGTTCAGGGACCAGTAGGAGAAAATGTATGCACTCACCACTGGACGTCACTCTTGATAAGAGTGTCTACTAAATGACTAAAATGTAAACATTTCAATTCTACAATACTGTGGATTCTTGGAGAGAATAAAATGGAATGTAGTGGGACAGGATATAATAGCCTGCAATAGGATGGAATAGAGCATCATAGAATACGCTTATCCTTACAAGTAGCAAGATAACCACACTAAACCTTATTTGTGCTTGGAACCTCCAGTCAACACATCACTAGAATGGACATTACTTGGCTATAGAGTTGAGCTGTTGACTTACTGATTCTTCATCTGTTTAATTATCCACTTTCTCCTCCTTTCTTATCATCCTTCCTCACATGGTTCATCCCTTCATCTCACCAGGGGAAAGCAGCAGGGAGCACATCTGACTGTACTCCTGTTCTAGATCCTTCTGATACCTGTCTGCTGCTAAGCCAAACACAACACTGTGTGTGCATGAGAGGGAGAGAAAGAGAGGAGGAAGAGAAAGGAGAGATGGAGAGAGAGATAGAGAGAGAGGAGGAAGAGAAAGGAGAGATGAGAGAGAGAGAAAAAGGGAGAGAGAGAGATTGCTTCTTCTTTTATTTAGAGTATCATCCCTCTCTCTCTCTCTCTCTCTCTGTGTGTGTGTGTGTGTGTGTGTGTGTGTGTGTGTGTGTGTGTGTGTGTGAGTGAGTACCCCATGTGGTAAATTGTCCAATGGAGTCATAGATTACACAATGGTGTGACTAGAGGTATACACACACAACTTTCGCGGCTGACTTCAAAGATGGATTTACATATATATGCACGCATGCACACGCAGATATAGTAGGTACACGAACACACACACACACACACACACACACACACACACACACACACACACACACACACACACACACACACACACACACACACACACACACACACACACACACACACACACACACACACACACACACACAAATACAGACTGGGAGCCGTTCTCACCTGGCCGTTAGAGAGGCAGGCATAGGGACAGTGTGAAAGGTGTGATTTATAACCTCTCCATGCCTCCATCCCTTCATCGCTCCCTCTCTGTCATCTGAAAGGTGTGATTACCCATGTCTCACTGCCAACTTTATCGCAACAGAGTTACTATGGCAACAGCTTCTCCATTCACCCGCCAAGTGTGTGTGTGTGTGTATGTGTCTGTGCGTTTTCTTGTCATTCTTCTTTTTGTAATTTTACCCCACCTACAGATGCTGATGAAAATATCACACACACAGAGGTTGAAATTACAAAATATAGGAATTACAAAGACAGCAAGAGTGTGGGAGAGAAAGAGAGAGAGAAACAGAGAGAGAGCAAGAAAGAGAGAGAAGCAGAGAGAGAGAGCAAGAAAGAGAGAGAAGCAGAGAGAGAGAGAGAGCAAGAAAGAGAGAGAAGCAGAGAGAGAGAGAGAGCAAGAAAGAGAGAGAAGCAGAGAGAGAGAGCAAGAAAGAGAGAGAAGCAGAGAGAGAGAGAGAGCAAGAAAGAGAGAGAAGCAGAGAGAGAGAGAGAGCAATAAAGAGAGAGAAGCAGAGAGAGAGAGAGAGCAAGAAAGAGAGAGAAGCAGAGAGAGAGAGCAAGAAAGAGAGAGAGAGAGAGAGATTCATAAGATAGATAAAGAGAAGGAGACGATTACAATGGAGGGATGGCTGCAGATAACTGGATCTGTGATCTAATGCTCTGCTCAAGGATCAATTAGCACTGTTGTGGTCTTAAATTGATTGAACACCACTTTGAGAGATGTTGATCTGGACTTTGATGAGACACCCTTGACTGTGACTCTCCTTTTGACTTATCTTGGTCACATTCATGTGGGCCGTGGAAAAATGTTTCGAATTGGAAACGCAAAATGAGAGTTACCTATTGGACAATTTCAGTTTGATCCTCCTAATTTCACTCAATTTCAAAAAGTTATCCACTGTCCCATTAGTCTGGCTGACACCTAACTTGAAGTCCTCCTGACTTCAGAGTCTGGAAAGACTATTTTGATGTTGTCGGCACGATGCATCGATACCACGTGAGTCGACTCAGCCAGGATACTGTTCTATATCTACTGAACACAGCCCTGGTTTTACTTTCATGCAATCTGCCATTTTCACTGAAACCTATTGAATTGGCATTAGGTTTTCAAAGCGGAATGCGCCTGGATTAGAATAGTGATCCACAATGATGAGTTCTTATGTTGGACTAGGTACTGTATTTCTCAGACTTTTATCTAAAGCTGCAAAATAAAATAGTATTGCCCTGGGTACATAATATGTTGTGTATGAGTGTGTTTTTGTATCTGTGTTGGATAGGCCTGTTGATGACCTCTTGTTTTCTGTCTGATGGTGTTATTGTGCTGCATTGATTGTCCTCAGATTGCTGCTGCAGGCGAGGAGTGATCCACGAAATGGGGCCTTCCAGGATCAGCTACTCTCTGTGTGTCTTCAACAGAGATAGGAGGGAGAGAGAAGAGAGGGAGGGGTGTGATATTGGAAGATTGGGCAAGATGAAAACAATGAGTAAAATGGCAGCTGATTTAGGGCTAAGGTGAAATGGAAAGGGAACTAAGGTGACTGGGCGATTTAGAGGAAACCAGGGATTGTGTTTGTATTCACCCTACCCTCCCTCCAAATCTGACACACACACACACACACACACACACACACACACACACACACACACACACACACACACACACACACACACACACACACACACACACATACACAATCACATGCACACACACACACACACACACACACACACACTCCAATTACACATCTCTAATAAGGAGAGCAAATGTCCATGTTGTAGAGAGCCCTTTTTTAGATGTGCTTTCATGTCAGTCCTGTGTGCTTACTGTAAACATTGTTCATTAGAACCTTTTATGTCAGTCCTGTGTGCTTACTGTAAACATTGTTCATTAGAACCTTTCATGTAAGTCTTGTGTGCTTACTGTAAACACTGTTCATTAGAACCGTTTATGTCAGTCCTATGTGCTTACTGTAAACATTGTTCATTAGAACCTTTTATGTCAGTCCTGTGTGCTTACTGTAAACATTGTTCATTAGAACCTTTCATGTCGGTCCTGTGTGCTTACTGTAAACATTGTTCATAAGAACCGTTTATGTCAGTCCTGTGTGCTTACTGTAAACATTGTTCATTAGAACCTTTTATGTCAGTCCTGTGTGCTTACTGTAAACATTGTTCATTAGAACCTTTCATGTCGGTCCTGTGTGCTTACTGTAAACATTGTTCATTAGAACCTTTCATGTCAGTCCTGTGTGCTTACTGTAAACACTGTTCATTAGAACCTTTTATGTCAGTCCTGTGTGCTTACTGTAAACACTGTTCATTAGAACCTTTTATGTCAGTCCTGTGTGCTTACTGTAAACACGGTTCATTAGAACCTTTTATGTCAGTCCTGTGTGCTTACTGTAAACATTGTTCATTAGAACCTTTTATGTCGGTCCTGTGTGCTTACTGTAAACATTGTTCATTAGAACCTTTCATGTCGGTCCTGTGTGCCCACTGTAAACATGGTTCATTAGAACCTTTCATGTCAGTCCTGTGTGCTTACTGTAAACCTTGTTCATTAGAACCTTTTATGTCAGTCCTGTGTGCTTACTGTAAACACTGTTCATTAGAACCGTTTATGTCAGTCCTGTGTGCTTACTGTAAACATTGTTCATTAGAACCTTTTATGTCAGTCCTGTGTGCTTACTGTAAACACTGTTCATTAGAACCTTTTATGTCAGTCCTATGTGCTTACTGTAAACATTGTTCATTAGAACCTTTTATGTCAGTCCTGTGTGCTTACTGTAAACACTGTTCATTAGAACCGTTTATGTCAGTCCTATGTGCTTACTGTAAACACTGTTCATTAGAACCTTTTATGCCAGTCCTGTGTGCTTACTGTAAACAATGTTCATTAGCCCATTAATGTGATTCAAGTACACTGCTCTACACCTAGATAACTCCCTCTGGCCGTGTGTGTGTGTGTGTGTGTGTGTGTGTGTGTGTGTGTGTGTGTGTGTGTGTGTGTGTGTGTGTGTGTGTGTGTGCGTGTGTGTGTGCGCGCGTGCGTGCGTGCGTGGGTGTGTGCGTGTGCGTGCGTGCGTGTGTGTGTGCGTGTGTGTGTCTGTGAAATGCAGTTTATAAAGCCAGCTTTCTGAAATGTGCACAACCTTGAGTTTATCTAGACCAAAATGTGCACAACCTTGAGTTTATCTCGACCAGGTTTACCTCATTTAGCTCAGCCTGTAAGACCTGATTCAGTTTTACTCTTCATTTCGGACCGGCAGTGAAGGACAGATAATGTGTGTGCAACGGTGTGTTCCAACCAATCCTTTCCAATTGTGGCATATACTGTATGTGTACTGCACACTGAGTGTACAAAACATTAAGAACATCTGCTCTTTCCTAGTGACTGACCAGGTGAATCCAGCTGAAAGTTATGATCATTTATTGATGTTATGATCATTTATTGACATTAAATCCGCTTTAATGTGTGATGACCAAATGACCAAATCTCCCTCTATTGGCCTCATGGGTGGAATGTTATTAATCTTTTGAATCACTTCATAATATTGTTGTTGTTGTTGTTCATTTACGCAGACAATCTGATGTTTCTACATCAAATGATATTGTTATCTTTCAGTCTTCTGTGATGTATATAAAGTGTAATATTGGAATGCAACCTCAAAATGTAATACATTTCAACTATTTTTCTGACATAGTACAGGTGTCTTCTTTTTTTTAAGCCTATAACCATGTGTGTGAGGACTATTCTTTAGTTTCAAAGTAGATTTATTTAAGAATACCAAGGAACACTCTGAATTAGCCCACTGCAGTAAAAGGCTATTGAGGAAGGATTTTTAAGCCTTGAGACAATTAAGTCATGGATTGTGTGTGTGTCATTCAGAGGGTGAATGGGCAAGACAACAGATGTAAGTGCCTTTGAACAAGGTATTGCAGTAGGTGCCAGGCACACCGATCTGTGTCAAGAACTGCAATGCTGCTGGGTTTTTCAAGCTCAACAGTTTCCTGTGTGTAAGGACACCACCCAACTCAATATTAGTAAGGTGTTCCTAATGTTTTGTACAGTCAGTGTATGAGATGTGTGTATTCATGTGCGTGTGTAAAATCAGTGTCTGTGTGTGTGTATTTGCTCACGTGTGTCTGTACGCGTGTGTGTGTAGGGGTGTGTGTACGCATTTACAAGTGTGTGTGTGAGTGTGTGAGTGTGAGAGAGAGAGAGAGAGAGAGAGAGAGAGAGAGGTATTGAGTGAAAGACAAGGCGGTGGAGCGTAGAGTAGCCCTTGTGTGTCCAGTGTGTTATCAAACAGTGCATTATGGCTGACAGTCTATCCGTCTCCTCTCTTGCAGGTGGACTCTACAGAGTAAATGGACAGGGTGAGGCAGCTATAAGCTCAGATTTTATGCCTGGAGAAATAGCTGTCTGAGTACCAATAAACACACACACACACCCACACACACACACATGCTTGTACACCCGTACACACACACCCGTATACACACACGCACTTTTCACATGCGTATATTACCAGTGTCCTGGTGCTCTTGGCATTGTGAGGGATGGCTAGAGGGATAGGCTAACATAAGCAGACTTTGTTTATTCTAATGCTTAGACACTTCTGCACTATATCTGCTGGAAGCTTTGAAATAAGTAAGGGGGTGAGGGGGAGCACCAACATGACAATCTGGAGGTTGATGTATTTCCTTTATGTTTCAAATACTGTGAAGGAATGTCTTGAGTGGAAGAAGAAATGTACTGTATGTATACTCACAATAGCAGCAGGGTGTGTGTGTGAGAGAGAGAGAGAAGAGGGATAGTGAGAGAGGAAGAGAAAGAAAGAGAGAAAGAAGGAAGAGGGAGAGCGAGAGAGAGCAAGAAAGGGGAGAGTGAGAGAGGTACAGTAGAGCGAGAGAGAGAGAGAGAGTTGATGTTGTCCATTGAGACCTACAGTATACTGCAGAACACTAAATACAATAGAAGGTGTTGTAAAGATCAGTATGGATATTGATCAGACCTGCATTGTGCCTGTGTAGATGTAAATCCTCCTGTCTCTGAGTTATTCACTCGTAATACTGTTGGTTATGAAGGAGGAAGATGTCATTGTTACCTACTATAGCACTTGTAGAGAAAGATATGTAGAAATATGGTGAAAGAGGGGTATGGCCGGGGAGAAAGAGAGGGAAAGAGAGAGGGATGAAGGGTTAGACAGCTAGACAGACAGGAAAAACACACAGATGAAGGGAAGATAAAGGAAGTGTCGACATCACTCAGTGTGTGTGTGTGTGTGTGTGTGTGTGTGTGTGTGTGTGTGTGTCCTCTGTCCTGCTCCACTGACCCTCTGTCTGAAAGAAAGATGAAAGGGGAGAATGAACACAAACACACACTGCAGCACCACCATACCTGCATATCTCTCAGCTCAACAGTGCTTATTAACAAGACTGTGAATAGGAGGCACGCAACATTGTAGGAGGTTTGATTGATTAATGTATTTATTGGGAGAAAATGTGCTAATTACAACCCAGGGGATAACGTGTTCAAGAGAGAGAGAAGGAGAGAGAGAGGGAGAGAGGGGTTTTCTTGCATTGGTGAAGGTGTAAATTAGGCAGTGGGAAGGCTGAACAGTATATTTGACCTTTCAGCTAACATATACAATTTTATTCAAGCGTAAAACCTACGAAAATATAAAAGAAATATATCCAAAAAAGGTGACCCACAAAAACTTAGCTCATGCTTTCACTATGGTGAAACTGTCACGCTTTTATTCTCTATTTTGGGTGGGCCAGGGTGTGACTAGTGTGGGCACTCTATGTTTTGGATTTCTTTGTGGTTTGGCCGGGTGTGGTTCCCAATCAGAGGCAGCTGTCTAGGGAACCAGCCTTACATGGGAACACGGCTGGCGAGGAAGCCCGAGAGGCAACCCTCCCCCCAAAAGATATGGGGGGCACACGGGGAGTGTGGCAGAGTCAGGTTGGAGACCTGAGCCCACTCCCAGTGCTTACCGGGGCGAGCATGTGACCGAGCAGGCCCCGTGCTATGGGGTGATGCGCACTGTGTCTCGGCCGAGCATGTGCCGGTGTGCTCGGTGCCAGCGCCCTGCATTTGCCGGGTGGAAGCTGGCATCCAGCCAGAATGGGAACCAGGTCCAGGTCAACTGTGTGTGCCGCCTGTCCGGCGCTGCCAGAGTCTCCCGCCTGTCCGGCGCTGCCAGAGTCGCCCGCCTGTCCGGCGCTGCCAGAGTCGCCCGCCTCTCCGGGGCGAGGGTCCTCGCTCTAAAGGCGCCACCTAAGTGGGCCAAGAAAACAGGCAAGGGTCAAAAACCGCGAGGTCTAGCGAAAGAGAATAGAACCGGAAAAACGCTGGTTGACTTGAAAGGCACACAAGACGAACTGGCACAGAGAATATATATACACCAGGGAAATAAGGGACACCTGGAGGGGGTGGAGACAATCACAAGACAGGCGAAACAGATCGAGGTGTGACACAAACCACTTTTCCAACTATTTCGGCCACATAACAAAGAACCAAGAACAAAAACATATACATGATAATTTACTAAATTTAGAATTAGCTATCAAAGACTACCAGAACCCACTGGATTCTCCAATTACCTTGAATGAGTTACAGGACAAAATACAAACTCTCCAACCGTAAAAGGCTTGTTGTGTTGATGGTATACTAAACAAAATGATAAAATATACATACCACAAATTCAAATGGGCTATTCTTAAACTATTCAACATTATCCTCAGCTCTGGTATATCTTCCCCAATATTTGGAAGTAAGGTCTGGTCACCCCAATCCACATACAGTAAGTGAAGACAAATTTGAGCATAATAATTAGTGGAATCTGGGTCAACCACAATCTCAGAAAAATCCTCTGCAATATCATCAACAGCAGACTCCAACATTTCCTCAGTGAAAACAATGTCCCGAGCAAATGTCAAATTGGCTTCTTACCAAAATACATGTATACACCCTGCACACCCTTATTGACAAAAACAAACCAGAACAAAAGCAGTCTTCTCATGCTTTGTTGAAAAAAAGCTTTTGACTCAATTTGGCATGAGGGTCTGCTATACAAATTGGTGGAACACGCTGTTGGGGAAAAAACATATGACATAAAATCAATGTACACAAACAACAAGTGTGCAGTTAAAATTGGCAATAAACACACATTTATTTCCTTCAGACCTCTTGACTCCGCATTTTGTTAAATTTATTTCAGCAAACGTGTAAATATTTGTATGAAGATAATAACTGAGACATAAACTGAAGAAGTTCCACAGACGTGTGACGAACAGAAATTGAATAATGTGTCCCTGAACAAAGGGGGGGTCAAAATCAAAGTAACAGTCAGTATCTGGTGTGGCCACCTGCTGCATTAAGTACTGCAGTGCATCTCCTCCTCATGGACTGCACCAGATTTGCCGGTTCTTGCTGTGAGATGTTACCCCACTTTTTTACCAAGGCACCTGCAAGTTCCTTTTCTGGGGGAAATGGCCCTAGCCCTCACCCTCCGATCCAATAGGTCCCAGACATGCTCAATGGGATTGAGATCCAGGCTCTTCGCTGGCCATGGCAGAACACTGACATTTCTGTCTTGCTGGAAATCACACCACAAATGAGCAGTATGGCTGGTGGAATTGTCATGATGGAGAGTCAAGTCATGATGAGCCTGCAGGAAGGGTACCACATGGGGGAGGAGGATGTATTCCCTGTAATGCACAGCATTGAGATTGCCTGCAACGACAGCATCCGATGATGCTGTGACACACCTCCCTAGACCATGACAGACCCTCCACCTCCAAATCGATCTCACTCCAGAGTACAGGCCTCGGTGTAACGCTCATTCCTTCGACAATAAACGTGAATCTGACCATCACCCCTGGTGAGACAAACCCACAACTCGTCAGTGAAGAGCACTTTTTGGCCAGTCCTGTCTGGTCCAGCAATGGTGGGTTTGTGCCCATGGGCAACGTCGTTGCCGGTGATGTCTGGTGAGGACCTGGATTACAACAGGCCTACAAGCCCTCAGTCTGAGCACTGATGGAGGGATTGTACGTTCCTGGTGTAACTCTGGAAGTTGTTGTTGCCATCCTGTACCAGTCCCGCAGTTGTGATGTTCGAATGTACCAATCCTGTGCAGGTGTTGTTACACATGGACTGCCACTGCAAGGACGATCAGCTGTCTGTCCTGTCTCCCTGTGGCGCTGTCTTAGGCGTCTCACAGTACGGACATTGCAATCTATTGCCCTGGCCACATCTGAAGTACTCATGCCTCCTTGCAGCATGCCTAAGGCACATTCACACGGATGAGCAGGGATCCTGGGCATCTTTCTTTTGGTGTTTTTCAGAGTCAGTAGAAAGGCCTCATAACTGTGACCTCCTACTCCTCCTCTGTTCCTCTGGTGATGTAGCCCCCAGTTCCACTCCTATTTCCCAGGTGCTATCATTTGTTGACTTCTGTAACCGTAAAAGCCTTGGATTCATGCATGTTAACATCAGAAACGTCCTCCCTAAGTTACTTTTTTCACTGCTTTAGCACACTCCGCCAACCCTGATGCCCTAGCCATTTCTGAATCCTGGTTTAGGAAGGCCACCAAATATTCTGAAATTTCCATCTCCAACTACAACATGTTCTGCCAAGATAGAACTGCCAAAGGGTGTGGAGTTGCAATCTACTGCAGAGATAGCAGGCAGAGCTCTGTCATGCTATCCAGGTCTGTGCCCAAACAGTTCAAGTCTCTCAATGTTGCTGCTTGTTATAAACCCCCCTCAGCCATATGTGAATGAATTGCCCCCCATTTATTTTCAGAGTTTGTACTGTTAGGTGACCTAAACTGTGATATGCTTAACACCCCGGTTATCCTACAATCTAAGCTAGATGCACTCAATCTCAAATTATCAAGGAACCTACCAGGTACAACCCTAAATCTGTAAACATGGGCACCCTCATAGATATCATCTTGACCAACCTGCCCTCTAAATACACCTCTGCTGTCTTCAACCAAGATCTCAGCGATCACGACCACCCCTCATCACTGTCAAACGCTCCCTAAAACACTTCAGCGAGCAGGCCTTTCTAATCGACCTGGCCCAGGTATCCTGGAAGGATATAGACCTCATTCCACCAGTAGAGGATGTCTGGTTATTCTTTAAAAGTGCTTTCCTCACTATCTTAAATAAGCATGCCCCATTCAAAAAATGTAGAACTAAGAACAGATATAGCCCTTGGTTCACTCCAGACTTGACTAACCTTGACCAGCACAAAAACATCCTGTGGCGTACTGCATTAGCATCGAATAGCCCCCGCGATATGCAACTTTTCAGGGATGGTTAGGAACCAATATGCACAGGCAGTTAGGAAAGCGAAGGCTAGCTTTTTCAAACAGAAATGTGCATCCTGTAGCACAAACTCCAAAAAGTTCTGTGACACTGTAAAGTCCATGGAGAATAAGAGCACCTCCTCTCACGAGGACAGATGCAGAGCCTCGGTCTGATGCCATTAAAAGGTCATTTACCACCTTCACAAGTGCAGTCTCAGTGCTATGATGGCGTCTAAAACCAGACTGAAGCATTTCGTATACATTGTTTGTCTTCAGGAAGGCAGTGAGTTGCTGCGGAACAGCCTTTTCTAAAAATGTTGAGAGGAATGGAAGATTCGATATAGGCCGATAGTTTTTTATATTTTCTGGGTCAAGGTTTGGCTTTTTCAAGAGATGCTTTATTACTGCCACTTTTAGTGAGTGTTGTGAATGTTATGTCGACATTTGGAAAGTTTACCAACAAATTGCCTGTTTCCATCCGGCCTGTCGTAACATTTTTTATCCAACGTACTTAACGCGCATTAAAGAGGTTGGATGGAAACCATTAAAGAACCCATTGCCATCTGTGGTTGTGAGGTCTGGGGTCCACTCATCAACCAAGAATTCATTACATGGGACAAACACAAGATTGAAACTCTGAATTTAGAATCCTGCAAAAATATACTCTGTGTACAATGCAAACATTGCATGCAGAGCAGAATTAGGACTATACCTGCTAGTTATTAAGAAAAGAAAAGAGATGTTAAATTCTATAACCACTTAAAAGGAAGCGATGCCCATACATTCCCCCACAAAGCTCTCACCTACAGAGTGATGAACCTAGAGAAGAGTCCCCTCAGCCAGGTTCTGGGGCTCTTTTCACAAACACATACAGACCCGAGGACAGCAACACAATTACATCCAGCCAAATTATGAGAAAGCAGAAAGATAACTAGTTGATTAATGTATCACTAAACAGAGAGTACACAGTGGCAGAATACCTGAATACCTGAATACTAGAATACCTGTGACTGACCCAAGATCAAGAAAATCCATGACTATGTACAGACTCAGCAAGCATAGCCATGGTATTGAGAATGTTTTCCATAGGGAGACCTGGTTCTCAAGAGAAGACAGGATATGTGCCCACTGTCCACAAGATGAGGTGGAAACTGATCTGCACTTCTTAACATCCTACAAAATGTGTGACCACATTAGAGACTCATATTTCCCACAGATCACACAGACCCATGAAGAATTTGAAAACAAATCAAACATTGATAAACTTCCATATCTATTAGCTGAAATAGTGCAATGTGCCACCACAGCAGCAAGATGTTTGACCTGTTGCCATAAGAAAGAGCAACCAGTGGAGAACAAACTACATTGTAAATACAATCTGTTTATTTATCTTCCCCCCCTATTTGTACTACAATTACTATTTGCACATTGCTAAAACACTGTACATAGCTGATAATATAGCATTTGAAATGTCTCTTTCTTTAACCTTTTGGAGTGCAATGTTTACTGTTAACGTCTCATAGTTTTTGTTGATTATGTTTCAAATAGAATCATACTTTTGTTTATTAAACATACAGTGACATACTCAGTGCATTTTCCCCATGCCATTAAAGCCCTAGGAATTGAATTGTGAGTGAGAGAGAGAGAGCGAGAGAGATACAGACAGAGAGACAGAGAGAGAGAGAGAGAGAGAGAGAGAGAGAGAGAGAGAGGAGAGAGAGAGAGAGAGAGAGAGAGAGAGAGAGAGAGAGGGAGGGAGGGAGGGAGGGAGGGAGAGAGAGAGAGAGAGAGAGAGAGACAGACACAGAGAGAGAGAGAGAGAGAGAGAGAGAGAGAGAGAGAGAGAGAGGGAGGGAGGGAGGGAGGGAGGGAGGGAGGGAGAGAGAGAGAGAGAGAGAGAAAAATAACGTTGGTTTTCCTGACACTGTTATTGTGTTTTCCGTGACAGCCGAAATTAGCGGGTTGGTGGCGACTGGCGTTTGAATTATCATAACCCTATTAGCACAATCCCCAGGGAGACGTGTGATTGTGTGTGTGTTTTTCCTGAGATTTACCCCTCTGTCCTGCTCCACTGACCCTCTGTCTGAAAGAAAGATGAAAGGGGAGAATGAACACAAACACACACTGCAGCACCACCATACCTGCATATCTCTCAGCTCAACAGTACTTACTAACAAGACTGTGAATAGGAGGCACGCAACATTGCAGGAGGTTTGATTGATTAATGTATTTATTGGGAGAAAATATGCACTAATTACAACCCAGAGGATAACACGTTAAAGAGATTCCACTTGTTTCCAACGTGGTCCCCGATGAGCGACAGGGAGGAAGAGAGAGAGAAGAAAGAGCAACATTTTCCTGACACTGTTTTTGTCTTTTCCATGACAGCCGAAATTAGAGGGTTGGTGGCGACAGGCGTTTGAGCTATCATAACCGTATTAACACAGTCCCCAGGGGACGCGTGTGTGTGTGTGTGTACGTGTGAGTGAGTGAGTGAGTGAGTGAGTGAGTGAGTGAGTGAGTGAGTGAGTGAGTGTGCAGCCCAGGGCAGCCCAGGGCAAATCCTCCCTAATCACACCCATTTGACAGCCAAACATGGGGTGTTCCCTAGAGCTCACCCCACTTCCCTGAATATCTGGAGATGGATGCTCTAACTAACTATCCGCTCACTGTCACTTCCAAGTGCCAATTGTCAACTACATGTCAGTGCACCGTTCTCTGTACTGTAGCTACTATTTTGACACGTTGTGTAAAGTGAGAACCAGAACCAATATACAATATAATACTTTTCCCCTGTTTATATGATCTGTTGTTGATTCCAAGCACCCTTTGATTTGTTGACCCAATAATAATGTTAGTTAAGCACCTTTAATGTGATTAATGTTGTCCTACTGTTATAGATAGAGGATTGATCAGCCAAGTTAGTTAGTGTGCAACTAACAGCGACAGTTGAGGTTCAGGTGCAAAAATAGTTGGTATTTATTGACAGCGCAGGTGATGATGAGAACTCAATCCAGATTATTTAAAAATTTTATTTTTATTTTTTTATTTAAAAATGTACAGATTATAAGAAATTATGAAAAATAGTATCCAAAAATACGTAGATAAAATAAACCGGAATGGTCAATATCAATATTACTTGACTCAAGGATACAAGGCAAAAGGCCCTATAATTGACACTGACAATATATTAAAGTCACACACCTGAAGATAACTGGCAGAGCTCTTTACAGCAGGAAAATAATTCTGCATCAACAAGAGATGTGAATGATTGTGTGGATTATTATTAATGGACATTTTTGCAGGGGTTGATACATTTTTTGTCAGGGCAAATACAGTCTGACATTTTTAAGTGGAAATTACAAGCCTTTTTTAAGTGGAAATTACAATACTTTTTTATCCTTGAATACACTACATGTTTGCATTTCCTGCTGTGCAGATTGAGGATCGTGGGTATCCTAAAGCATTTCCTGCTGTGCAGATTGAGGATTGTGTGTATCCTAAAGCATTTCCTGCTGTGCAGATTGAGGATCATGTGTATCCTAAAGCATTTCCTGCTGTGCAGATTGAGGATCGTGGGTATCCTAAAGCATTTCCTGCTGTGCAGATTGAGGATCGTGGGTATCCTAAAGCATTTCCTGCTGTGCAGATTGAGGATCATGTGTATCCTAAAGCATTTCCTGCTGTGCAGATTGAGGATCATGGGTATCCTAAAGCATTTCCTGCTGTGCAGATTGAGGATCGTGTGTATCCTCAAGCATTTCCTGCTGTGCAGATTGAGGATCATGGGTATCCTAAAGCATTTCCTGCTGTGCAGATTGAGGATTGTGGGTATCCTAAAGCATTTCCTGCTGTGCAGATTGAGGATCATGTGTATCCTAAAGCATTTCCTGCTGTGCAGATTGAGGATCATGGGTATCCTAAAGCATTTCCTGCTGTGCAGATTGAGGATCATGTGTATCCTAAAGCATTTCCTGCTGTGCAGATTGAGGATCATGGGTATCCTAAAGCATTTCCTGCTGTGCAGATTGAGGATTGTGGGTATCCTAAAGCATTTCCTGCTGTGCAGATTGAGGATCATGTGTATCCTAAAGCATTTCCTGCTGTGCAGATTGAGGATCGTGGGTATCCTAAAGCATTTCCTGCTGTGCAGATTGAGGATCGTGGGTATCCTAAAGCATTTCCTGCTGTGCAGATTGAGGATCATGTGTATCCTAAAGCATTTTCTGCTGTGCAGATTGAGGATCATGGGTATCCTAAAGACCTACACTTATCTGGCATTAAACATTAACTCCTTTAAACAGGTAGGTTCAATCCTTAAAAAGATTGCACCCAAATCTAACTACCTGTAGCTCAGGACCTGAAGCAAGGATATGCATATTTTTGATACCATTTGAAAGGAAACACTTTGAAGTTTGTGGAAAGGTGAAATTAATGTAGGAGAATATAACACATTAGATCTGGTAAAAGACAATACAAAGAACCAAATATGAGTTTGTTTTTTTGTTTTATGTTCCATCATCTTTGAAATGCAAGAGAAAGGCCACAATGTATTATTCCATTGTAGGCGCAATTTAGATATTGGCCACTAGATGGCAGCGGTGTATTAGCAAATACTTCGACTAATGAACCATTGCATTTCTGTTCAAAATGTTGTATCAAGTCTGCCCAAATATGCCTAATTGTTATATTAATACATTTTCAAGTTCGTAACTGTGCACTCTCCTCAAACAAAAACATGGTATTATTTCACTGTAATAGCTATTGTAAATTGGACAGTGCAGTTAGACTAACAATAATTTAAGCTTTCTCCCCATGTCAGATATGCCTATGTCCTGGGAAAAGTTATTGTTACTTACAACCACATGCTAATCACATTAGAGCACGTTAGCTCAACCGTCCCGCAGGGGGATACACTGATCCTGTAGAGGTTAACTCCTCCCCTAATCTTAACCTTTACCTTAACCATTTTACGAATCAACTTCAATTGGGTAATGTCAGAGTTGGGACATCCCAAAGAGTCCTGATTGCAAGGACCGTGGTGAAAGCTTGCGAACTTCACCGGTGAAGGGTCATCTGGTAGTAGGAGCTAGCTCATGGCGGTGGGAAGTAAGTTGACAGGTTAGCAATACCAAACCAAAGAAAGACAATTAGTAAACATTTCTAAATTAATAGTATGACTACTACACTCTGGTGTTTGTTCCCTTACATGTACAATATTTGAGGACTAGTGAAAGCATAGGTTAGTAAGCAAGAATGTGTCTGTTTGTGTGGGGAGAAATGGAGGGAAATGTCCATCATGTGAATATAGTTCACAGGCACATCATCACATCATATTTTGTCATGTTTGTTTTAATTGATGATAATGGCACTTAAAGAATGTAGGCTATTCCTGATTGACGATAGTTCCATTTACAGTTTTTTCCGATTGCTAAACGACAGTGGACACAACTGGAGTCACATGTGCAAA